>NW_027514417.1:600000-900000 GCF_048772815.1 Callospermophilus lateralis
AGAAATACAAGCACTTCAGAGGAGACATTATGTATACTTGGACTCGACATTTGCATTATATAAGGTAGGGGTTATAAATCTAGTCAAATTTTAATTGAAATATTCTCCATGTGTTTTTAAACTTAACAAATATGTGAATTCTTGTTTCCCTCTTCTGTAGCCTCTTCACACGTGTATATTTATATGCATATATACAATCGTACCAGGTATCACACGTACATTTTTGTGAGGTGGCAGTCTTGGCAGATACAAATTGTGAGAAGTGTTCACTCTTCCTAAATGCTATTGGAAATGAAAATTCAACCTATAAAAGAGCGTCCTAGTAGAACAACTTTATACATAAACTCATGTTCAGTAAAATAAATATTTTTGCCTCTGTGGATGATATATATTTACTGATGAATTCAGATTGGCATTTATATTGGTACTTTTTAATGTCTGTGAGTGTTGTGTGTGTGTATGTGTTTGTGTGTGTGTGTGTGTATATATATATATATATATATATATATATATATATATATATATATAGATAGATAGATAGATATAGATAGATAGATAGATAGATATAGGTATAGATATAGATAAAGATATACTCTCCAAATTTTTCAAAATATAAAATATATGTGTCTAATATACACTCTCTATATCATTCATGTTCATGTATGTGGATTTTTAATGAACTTTTCACAAGATTATAATCAGAAATATTCATCCACCTGAAATACATATTTGTTTTGTAGTACTGAAAACTAACTTCAGTGAAAGGTGCATACAAATCCTAATTAACAACAGTAACTGACCCAGTCTAACATCAATGCAAGTAGACTCCTATGGGACATGATATGTAATTTGTCATTCATTTGTATTCGACACTGGTACATTATTGTTTCTTCAGTTTTTGCACATCATAGGATATACATTTCATCCACAAGTTCACAAATTAATAGGCATTTGTTTCAACTTTAATCACTTCTTGCTTCAGAACACATGTATTGTCAGGGTTTCTTGACTGGTCTTTTCATGAGACTTTTTCCAAACACATTATTTTGAATTTCCATAATCATTTTGAAGCAAAACTCACACACTCTTCATGATAAACCAAAACACTAATATTTCCATTAGATATATAACTGGTTGGAATGAATGATTGTATATCAATATACGATTTCCTTTAATTTTTCAGATATCAGTTCAATTCATTATTTAAAGTTCAATAAAGTTATATTATTTATTCACGGTATGGTCTATTCATGCTTTTTCTCTATTTTCATAGTAACAGGGTACACCTCTTTGTAACCACGATTCTAATTTTACATCTTCAATATATTGCTCGCAGAAATGTTGAAAGAAATACTCATGTCACATCATTATCACAGTAATATTCTGGACAAAAAATGGAAAGGTCACACTTATGATTGTACCAAAGCCTAAATGGAAAATGAACATGGATTTCTAAAAACATCCATGTCCAGGTTGCCTAATGCTGTAAAATGTTAATCCTATTGGTGACTACATATTTGTTTTTTCCTAATTTATATTTTCAAACTCAACCCTGTTGAAAATGTCTACTTCTATCACTCACTTTATACTTTGCCTGATTTCGTAATGTTTCTATTGATATCTGCTTTTCTACATATTTTCCCCAGTTCAACATAGTGACTGACTCTTCATATGTGCTGACATTTACATTCACTCTATAACCAAAAGTCTATTGCTAAAGAACTTTTGGTCCAAATCCTATACTCACTCTTCTTCCTAAACCTACCGACTATCTTCCTAATCCTACTGAATATCTCGTTGACTGGATGTTCTCTTCTAAATTCAATCATCCAATGTACAAGGTCCTATACCATTGTATATCGAATTATCTGAGACATCTTTGCAGAACATAATTCAAAGCTAAGTATCCCAATCAAGGGCAAAACCCTTCTGGGCTTCAAATCATAACTGGTTTCTCTTTTCATAATTATATTTCACCTCTATATTCTTGTAAATATTGCAGGTTCCAAATACCATTATTCATCGCACAGAATCATTCGTCACCAAATCAAACCTGTTTTTAACCCCAAGTATACACTGTTTCCTCAATCATTTTACAGAAGTGAAGGGGCAGAGTGGTTCTGACAATACAGGAAAGTTGGGGACCTTCCACCTGATGAGAACCTAAAATGTCCATGCAAAAATGATACCTGGAGAAGTTGTAGGCAGGTATGAAGCACCTGAGAGAGCAAAAGTCATCTTTTATGGCAAACAACCTGGTCATGATGAAGGGATGTGTCTGAATCTGCCTCTCTCTTCTTATTGTAGAGAAGGTGGACCAATCCAGGCCTGAGTGGAGAGCTGTTCCCGGGTGCCAATGGTTGATATACATTCTACCTTATGAAAGTGTCACAGGAAGTAGGGGCAACCTCCATCTTATGTTACCCTTGGAAGCAACTGTTAGGACAAAGTGGTTGCCAAGGCAGTGACCTCATTCAGTTCCAAAGAATGTGACATACCTCATTTCCTTGGTGATGGAACTCTCTGAACTTGGTATCCAAGAAGCCAGGCACCCAGAGGCAGTCCCAGTCCCAGGCCCAGTGGGCTCACTTGTTTGGATTTACCAAGGACAGAGTCAGTTTTCTTGGTACCTAATGATGTGAGGATGGCCAAATGCCAGGAGAGCTCTGAAGATGGACCTTTCCTGAGAAAACAGGTAGTGGCTAACCACTTTTTCCTGACATCTTCACAGAGTTTGTCAAGGAAACAAGATCTGAGAGAAGACAGGCGATTTCGGTGGAACATAATATGGCCCACCAGTCAGAGGACACTCCAGATAGTCACAGACCTACTTTGGGGAAGGAGGTGCCTTTGTGGGAGTGGGTTTGGGTTTGTTGTTTTGTCTCAGGTTCTGAGAATAGATAGAAATGGCGGTTTGTTTGGTTTGGAGCAGACAGTTTCTAGTAAGTCATTTGACAAGGCGAGTGTTTCTGTTTATGTGTATCCCACTGTGTCCATTGTTGTAGACATTTGAAAAGAGAATGCATTAATGGATGTGTCCTGTCTAGTATAAAACTTCCCATAATTCATCCTGCCCAATATATGAATGGACTGCAGCTTGTCTTATCGATGTGCAACACCTGCTATCTTTCTAAGTTGTTGTTTTCTTCCTGAATTCTGGCCACTCTCCAGAATAGGCTCAGGGATTTGTGTCCAAAATATGTACCACCTCCAAGCTCTGTGACATGGCCATGTACTGGATAGCTGAAGAGAATGGCGATCATCTCAGAAAACTCAGATTTCAGTGTGACCAGGAAAGTCTCAGTGCAGAAACCCTGCTTTGGGCCTTTTGCTTACTTATTGTTGTGTTGCACTGAATGTCAGGAAGGTCTTTGCCTCAGGCCACCCCTTTGTGAAGCCTGAAGAAAACAGTTTTCAAATGGAAATGAATGGGCCTCACCTGTGGCTCTTTGTTTAATTGCTTTGGAAATGTATGTGTCTTTATCAGCCTCTTGGACCTGTGTGTGGCTGTGACTTAGATTCTCAGCACCTGATGGATCTTAAGAATGATCCCATGTTAGCTTCCAAAACCAAAATGGCAAAAAAATATCATTCATTGTGGATGAAGTCTCTTGCCTTCCTCTGTTAGGTTCTTGCACTCCAACAAATGAGAATAGGGATTCTTTGGATCAAATGAGTTCTTAAAGCCCTGCAGAGGTGCTTGTGTTTTCGCATGACTCTAAATCACCTAAAGAATCCGTACCTAAAATCAGTAGGCCTCAAATTGGAGAAACACAGAAGTATTAACGGCAGGCTTATTTGTTCACTCCTGGTTCACAGCAACAGTGTCCAGGCTACCCTGACTTTAGGCAAATGAGGGGCAAACGAGCTGATTTTGGACACTGTCTTGGGCTGCGTCCCTCATGGAAACCTCCAGCCAGAGGTTAAGATGATTGACTATATGGAATAAGGTGAGGGCCATGTGGGAGTGTTTTGGTTTTAATGTTGGTCATTTGTGTGGCATTGGAAAAAATGACTGGGTCCACGTGGGCTTGAACTCTGGTGTGATTCCCCTTAGACACTGGGTTTTGGAACTGAACTCAGAGAAGCATTGCCATGAATTTTGTTGGGATTTTAAGAGGCCACGCATGAAAGTCGCTCTTGGAAACTGAGACCTAGGCCCCGGGTAGATTTCCACTGAGGCCTGGGAATCTCAGCAAGGATATCACATGATTTTATTCTTAAAGAAATGGCAGCAATAATTGAGAGTCAAAACACACATGGACCTCACATTGTTGACCTCAATGGGCCTGGCCTAATGTGACGTTTTGTCCATTCTTTGGGAAGCCTTGCCTGTGACAGTTCTCCAGAGATTTCATTGAAATGAGCTTCCTAACCATTTAATGTTTGCCTAATGAATTGAAACCCACAGTGCCTCCAACTTCATGCTTGAAAAATGGCTAGATAAATACCATGAAATTTTTGAAATTCCTATGACCAGGTGGCACTGGAGAAACATTGGATGTCCTGTTGCTGATCATGAGTATACCAGACAGTGCCTTGATTTACTGAGTTTCATGAAAATGGTGTAGAACAGAGATGCCAGTAATTTGGAGCCTGCTGAGTAGTGGGTCTAGAGCAGTGGTGGGGAGGCGTTTGATAAAACATCCGTGGTAGGACCATGTGCATCTACCATTGGATTCCAAATGGCTTGTAACTGACATGGTGTAGCCAGCAGACACTTATATGTAAAGGCATCTAGTTATATGGAGAGTTTTAAGAGGAAAATTAAGAATCAGGTTGATATGGACAAGGGGGCAATGGGGCAAGCTGTGAGAGATAGAAGCCTAGTTGGTGCATTCTCTTGCAGACCCTGACCCACCACACGTGACAGAACTCCCTCCAGCACTGTGTCCCAGTTTAGCTGCTAGTATTTCGTGAAACAAATACCAAACTCACAGTGCAGCAGCCTAAACACCACAAAAAGTGGAGGAGGACCAAATGGCTTCACAGTCCCCATGGGGAGACGGGGAGACACTTAGTCCCCAGTGGCCTCAGTTTACCTATAAAGAGAGGATTCAGCACTGCTTCATCTTGTTCATTGGAAAATAAGAAACCATGTCCTCCAGGTCACATAGATGCAGACCCAGCTTTGATGATCTCACTACAAAGGAAGCCAAATCTCATGAAAACAACATATATTTCAAGTGCGGAAGCTCAGAGGCAGTTTCTCAAACAGTTTTTAGGCCAGCAGAGTTACATGTTTGTGGAGTGTTTACCATGTCCCTTACTTTTGGAAACTCCTAAACCACCTCCAAGGTTGTGAACTCCTGAGCATTTTCCATTCCAGATATGTATTCACTGATTGTGTAACTCTTCTCCTCTAATTGTGTCTTACTTGGGGTGAAGGTAATGTCAAGGCATTGTTTTGGATGAGAGCGGGAGGATATTTGTGCAGCATATATTTACATACACATTGGATTCATTTTCCAATTTTTCATTCGAAGTACTGAATCCCTGACACTAACCCATACCTAGTAGACTCAGACTATTCATCCTAATATAATGGGGAAAATTAACCCAACACAATAGAAATACAAGCACTTCAGAGGAGACATGTTCTATAGTTGGACTTGACATTTGCATTATATAAGGTAGGAGTTATACATCTAGTCAAATTTTAATTGAAATATTCTCCATGTGTTTTTAAACTTAACAAATATGTGAATACTTGTTTCCAATTTCTGTAGCCTATTCACACATGTATATTTATATGCATATAGAGAATCCTACCAGGTATCACACGTACATTTTTGTAAGGTGGATGTCTTGGCAGATACAAATTGTGAGAAGTGTTCACTCCTCCTAAATGCTGTTGGAAATGAAAATTCAACCTATAAGAGAGCGTCCTAGAAGAACAACATTATACATAAACTCATGTTCAGTAACATAAATATTTTTGCATCTGTGGATGATATATATTTACTGATGAATTTCGATTGGCATTTATATTGGTACTTTTTAATGTCTGTGAGTGTTGTGTGTGTGTGTGTGTGTGTGTGTGTGTGTGTGTATAGATATAGATATAGATATACTCTCCAAAGTTTTCCAAATATGAAATATATGTGTCTAGTATACACTCTCTAAATTCATTCATGTTCATGTATGTTGATTTATAATCAACTTTTCACAAGATTATAATCAGAAATATTCATCCACCTGAAATACATATTTGTTTCCTAGTATTGACTACTAACTTCAGTGAAGGGTGCATACAAATCCTAATTATTCTACAGTATCTGACCCAGTCTAACATCAATGCAAGTAGACTCCTATGGGACATGATATGTAATTTGTCATTCATTTGTATTCGACACTGGTACATTATTGTTTCTTCAGTTTTTGCACATGATAGGATATACATTTCATCCACAAGTTCACAAATTAATAGGCATTTGTTTCAACATTAATCACTTCTTGCTTCAGAACACATGTATTGTCAGGGTTTCTTGACTGGTCTTTTCATGAGACTTCTTTCCAAACACATTATTTTGAATTTCCATAATCATTTTGAAGCAAAACTCACACACTCTTCATGATAAACCAAAACACTAATATTTCCATTAGATATATAACTGGTTGGAATGAATGATTGTATATCAATATACAATTTTCTTTAATTTTTCAGATATCAGTTCAATTCATTATTTAAAGTTCAAAAAAGTTATATTATTTATTCATAGTATGGTCTATTCGTGGTTTTTCTCTATGTTCATAGAAACAGGGTACACCCATTTGTACCCCCGATTCTAATTTTACATCTTCAATATATTACTCCCAGAAATGGTGAAAGAAATACTCATGTCACCTCATTATCACAGTAATATTCTCGACAAAAAATGGAAAGGTCACACTTATGATTGTACCAAAGCCTAAATAGAAAGTGAACATGGATTTCTAAAAATATCCATGTCCAGGTTGCCTAATGCTGTCAATTGTCAATCCTATTGGTCACTACATATTTGTTTTTTCCTAATTTATATATTGAAACTCAACCCTGTTGAAAATGTCTAATTCTATCCCTCACTTTATACTTTGCCTGATTTCGTAATGTTTCCATTGATATCTGCTTTTCTACATATTTTCCCCAGTTCAACATAGTGACTGACTCTTCATATGTGCTGACATTTACATTCACTCTATAACCAAAAGTCTATTGCTAAAGAAATTTTGGTCCAAATCCTATACTCACTCGTCTTCCTAAACCTACCGACTATCTTCAGAATCCTACTGAATATCCCTTTTTGACTGGATGTTCTCTTCTAAATTCAATCATCCAATGTACAAGGTACTATGCCATTGTATATCAAATTATCTGAGACATCTTTGCAGAACATAATTCAAAGCTAAGTATCCCAATCAAGGGCAAAATCCTTCTGGGCTTCAAAGCATACCTAGATTTCTTTTTTCATACTTATATTTCACCTCTATATTCTTGTAAATATTGCAGGTTCCAAATACCATTATTCATCGCACAGAATCATTCGTCACCAAATCAAACCTGTTTTTAACCCCAAGTATACACTGTTCCCTCAATCATTTTACAGAAGAGCAGGGACAGAGGGGTTCTTACAATACAGGAATGTTGGGGATCTTCCACCAGATGAGAACCTCAAATGTCCATGCACAAATGATACCTGGAGAAGTTGTAGGCAGGTATGAAGCACCTGAGAGAGCAAAAGTCATCTTTCATGGCAAACAACCTGGTCAGGATGAAAGGATGTGTCTGAATCTGCCTCTCTCTTCTTATTGTAGACAAGGTGGAACAATCCAGGCCTGAGTGGAGAGCTGTTCCCAGGTGCCAATGGTTGATATACATTCTACCTTATGAAAGTGTCACAGGAAGTAGGGGAAACCTCCATCTTATGTAACCCTTGGAAGGAACTGTTAGGACAAAGTGGTTGCCAAGGCAGTGACCTCATTCAGTTCCAAAGAATGTGACATACCTCATTTCCTTGGTGATGGAACTCTCTGAACTTGGTATCCAAGAAGCCAGGCACCCAGAGGCAGTCCCAGTCCCAGGCCCAGTGGGCTCACTTGTTTGGATTTACCAAGGACAGAGTCAGTTTTCTTGGTACCTAATGATGTGAGGATGGCCAAATGCCAGGAAAGCTCTGAAGACGGACCTATCCTGAGAAAACAGGTAGTGGCTAACCACTTTTTCCTGACATCTTCACAGAGTTGTTCAAGGAAACAAGATCTGAGAGAAGACAGGCCATTTTGGGGGAACATAGTATGGCCCACCAGTCAGAGGACACTCCGGATAGTCACAGACCTACTTGGGGGAAGGAGGTGCCTTTGTGGGAGTGGGTGTGGGTTTGTTGTTTTGTCTCATGTTCTGAGAATAGATCAAAAAGGCGGTTTGTTTGGTTTGGAGCAGACAGTTTCTAGTAAGTCATTTGACAAGGCGAGTGTTTCTGTTTATGTGTATCCCACTGTGTCCGTTGTTGTAGACATTAGAAAAGAGAATGCATTAATGGATGTGTCCTGTCTAGTATAAATCTTCCCTATAATTCATCCTGCCCAATATATGAATGGACTGCAGCTTGTCTTATCGATGTGCAACACCTGCTATCTTTCTAAGTTGTTGTTTTCTTCCTGAATTCTGGCCACTCTCCAGAATGGGCTCAGGGATTTGTGTCCGAAATATTTACCACCTCCAAGCTCTGTGACATGGCCATGTAAAGGATAGTTGAAGAGAATGGCGAGCATCTCAGAAAACTCAGATATCAGTGTGACCAGGAAAGTCTCAGTGCAGAAACACTGCCTTGGGCTTTTTGCTTACTTATTGTTGTGTTGCACTGAATGTCAGGAAGGTCTTTGCATCAGGCCACACCTTTGTGAAGCCTGAAGAAAACAGTTTTCAAATGGAAATGAATGGGCCTCACCTGTGGCTCTTTGCTTAATTGATTTGGAAAGGGATGTGTCTTTATCAGCCTCTTGGACCTGTGTTTGGCTGTGACTTAGATTCTCAGCACCTGATGGATCTTAAGAATGATCCCATGTGAGCTTCCAAAACCAGAATGGCAAAAAATATCATTCATTGTGGATGAAGACTCTTGCCTTCCTCTGTTAGGTTCCTGCACTCCAACAAATGAGAATAGGGATTCTGTGAGTCAAATGAGTTCTTCAAACACCTGCAGAGGTGCTTGTGTTTTCGCATGACTCTAAATCACCTAAAGAAGCGATACCTAAAATCAGTAGCCCTCAAATTGGAGAAACATAGAAGTATTAATGGCAGGCTTATTTGTTCACTCCTGGTTCACAGCAACAGTGTCCAGGCTACCCTGACTTTAGGCAAATGAGGGGCAAACGAGCTGATTTTGGACACTGTCTTGGGCTGCACCCCTCATGGAAACCTCCAGCCAGAGGTTACGATGATTGACTATATGGAATAAATGAGGGCCATGTGTGAGTGTTTTGGTTTTAATTTTGGTCATTTGTGTGGCATTGGAAAAAATGACTGGTTCCACGTGGGCTTGAACTCGAGTGTGATTCCCCTTAGACACTGGGTTTTGGAACTGAACTCAGAGAAGCATTGCTATGAATTTTGTTGGGATTTTAAGAGGCCACGCATGAAAGTCACTCTTGGAAACTGAGACCTAGGCCCCGGGTAGATTTCCACAGAGGCCTTGGAATCTCAGCAAGGATATCACATGATTTTATTCTTAAAGAAATGGCATCCATAGTTGAGAGTCAAAACACACATGCACCTCACATTGTAGACCTCAATGGGCCTGGCCTAATGTGACCTTTTGTCCATTCTTTGGGAAGCCTTGCCTGTGAGAATCCAGAGATTTCATTGAAATGAGCTTCCTCACCATTTAATGTTTGCTGAATGAATTGAAACCCACAGTGCCTCCAACTTCATGCTTGAAAAATGGCTAGATAATTACGATGAAATTTTTGAAATTCCTATGACCAGGTGGCATTGGAGAAACATTGGATGTCCTATTGCTGATCATGAGTATACCAGACAGTGCCTTGATTTACTGAGTTTCATGAAAATGGTGTAGAACAGAGATGCCAGTAAGTTGGAGCCTGCTGAGTAGTGGGTCTAGAGCAGTGGTGGGGATGTGTTTGATAAAACATCCATAGTAGGGCCATGTGGATCTACCATTGTATTCCAAATGGCTTGTAACTGACATGGTGCAGCCAGCAGACACTTATATGTAAAGGCATCTTGTTATATGGAGAGTTTTCAGAGGAAAATTAAGAATCAGGTTGATATGGACAAGGGGGCAATGGGGCAAGCTGTGAGAGATAGAAGCCTAGTTGGTGCATTCTCTTGCAGACCCTGACCCACCACACGTGACAGAACTCCCTCCAGCACTGTGTCCCAGTTTAGCTCCTAGTATTTCGTGAAACAAATACCAAACTCACAGTGCAGCAGCCTAAAAACCACAAAAACTGGAGCAGGACAAATGGCTTCACAGTCCCCACGGGGAGATACTTAGTCCCCAGTGGCCTCAGTTTACCTACAAAGAGAGGATTCAGCACTGCTTGTTCTTGTTCATTGGAAAATAAGAAACCATGTCCTCCAGGTCACATAGATGCAAACCCAGCTTTGATGGTCTCACTACAAAGGAAGCCAAATCTCCTGAAAACAACATATATTTCAAGTGCGGACGCTCAGAGGCAGTTTCTCAAAAAGTTTGTAGGCCAGCAGAGCTCCATGTTTGTGGAGTGTTTACCCTGTCCCTTACTTTTGGAAACTCCTCTACCACCTCCAAGGTTGTGAACTCCTGAGCATTTTCCATTCCAGATATGTATTCACTGATTTTGTAACTCTTCTCCTCTAATTGTGTCTTACTTGGGGTGAAGGTAATGTCAAGGCATTGTTCTGGATGAGAGCGGGAGGATATTTGTGCAGCATATATTTACATACACATTGGATTCATTTTCCAATTTTCCATTCGAAGTACTGAATCCCTGACACTAACCCTTACCTAGTAGACTCAGACTATTCATCCTAATATAATGGGGAAAATTAACCCAACACAATAGAAATACAAGCACTTCAGAGGAGACATGTTGTATAGTTGGACTTGACATTTGCATTATATAAGGTAGGAGTTATAAATCTTGTCAAATTTTAATTTAAATATTCTCCATCTGTTTTTAAACTTAACAAATATGTGAATTCTTGTTTTTTTTTTCTGTAGCCTATTCACACATGTATATTTATATGCATATATAGAATCCTACCAGGTATCACAATTACATTTTTGTGAGGTGGTGGTCTTGGCAGATACAAATTGTGAGAAGAGTTCACTCGTCCTAAATGCTGTTGAAAATGAAAATTCACCTATAGGAGAGCGTCCTAGTAGAACAACATTATGCATAAACTCATGTTCAGGAAAATAAATATTTTTGCTTCTTGGATGATATACATTTACTGATGAATTTTGATTGGCATTTATATTGGTACTTTTCAATGTCTGTGAGTGTGTGTGTGTGTGTGTGTGTGTGTGTGTGTGTGTGTATAGATATAGATATAGATATACTCTCCAAATTTTTCAAAATATGAAAAAATTTGTCTAATATATACTCTCTAAATTCATTCATGTTCATGTATGTGGATTTATAATCAACTTTTCACAAGATTATAATCAGAAATATTCATCCTTTTCAATGTCTTTTCAATACTTTTCAATGTCTATGATTGTGTGTGTGTGTGTGTCTGTGTGTGTGTATAGACATAGATATATATATACTCTCCAAATTTTTCAAAATAAGAAAAAATGTGTCTAATATATACTCTCTAAATTCATTCATGTACATGTATGTGGATTTATAATCAACTTTTCACAAGATTATAATCAGAAATATTCATCCACCTCAAATACATATTTGTTTCATAGTACTGAAACCTAACTAGAGTGAATTGTGCATACAAATCCTAATTACTCTACAGTAACTGACCCAGTCTAACATCAATGCAAGAAGACTCCTATGGGACATGATATGTAATTTGTCATTCATTTGTATTCGACACTGGTACATTATTGTTTCTTCAGTTTTTGCACATCATATTATATACATTGCATCCACAAGTTCACAAATTAATAGGCATTTGTTTCAACTTTAATCACTTCTTGCTTCAGAACACATGTATTGTCAGGGTTTCTTGACTGGTCTTTTCAACAGACTTCTTTCCAAACACATAATTTTGAATTTCCATAATCATTTTGAAGCAAAACTCACACACTCTTCATGATAAACCAAAACACTAATATTTCCAATAGATATATAACTGGTTGGAATGAATGATTGTATATCAATATACGATTTCCTTTAATTTTTCAGATATCAGTTCAATTAATTATTTAAAGTTGAAAAAATTATATTTTTTATTCACAGTATGGTCTATTCATGCTTTTTTTCTATGTTCATAGAAACAGGGTACACCTCTTTGTACCCCGATTCTAATATTACATCTTCAATATATTGCTCCCAGAAATGGTGAAAGAAATACTCATGTCACCTCATTATCACAGTAATATTCTCGACAAAAAATGGAAAGGTCACACTTATGATTGTACCAAAGCCTAAATGGAAAGTGAACATGGATTTCTAAACACATTCTTGTCCAGGTTGCCTAATGCTGTCAATTGTCAATCCTATTGGTGACTACATATTTGTTTTTTTCTAATTTATATATTCAAACTCAACACTGTTGAAAATGTCTAATTCTATCCCTCACTTTATACTTTGCCTGATTTCGTAATGTTTCTATTGATATCTGCTTTTCTACATATTTTCCCCAGTTCAACATAGTGACTGACTCTTCATATGTGCTGACATTTACATTCACTCTATAACCAAAAGTCTATTGCTAAAGAACTTTTGGTCCAAATCCTATACTCACTCTTCTTCCTAAACCTACCGACTATCTTCCTAATCCTACTGAATATCCCTTTTTGACCTGATGTTCTCTTCTAAATTCTATCATCCAATGTACAACGTCCTATGCCATTGTAATTCGAATTATCTGAGACACCTTTGCAGAACATAATTCAAAGCTAAGTATCCCAATCAAGGGCAAAACCCTTCTGGGCTTCAAATCATACCTAGATTTCTGTTTTCATACTTATATTTCACCTCTATATTCTTGTAAATATTGCAGGTTCCCAATCCCATTATTCATCGCACAGAATCATTCGTCACCAAATCAAACCTGTTTTTAACCCCAAGTATACACTGTTCCCTCAATCATTTTACAGAAGAGCAGGGACAGAGGGGTTCTTACAATACAGGAAAGTTGGGGATCTTCCACCAGATGAGAACCTCAAATGTCCATGCACAAATGATACCTGGAGAAGTTGTAGGCAGGTATGAAGCACCTGAGAGAGCAAAAGTCATCTTCCATGGCAAACAACCTGGTCAGGATGAAGGGATGTGTCTGAATCTGCCTCTCTCTTCTTATTGTAGACAAGGTGGAACAATCCAGGCCTGAGTGGAGAGCTGTTCCCGAGTGCCAATGGTTGATATACATTCTACCTTATGAAAGTGTCACAGGAAGTAGGGGAAACCTCCATCTTATGTAACCCTTGGAAGCAACTGTTAGGACAAAGTGGTTGCCAAGGCAGTGACCTCATTCAGTTCCAAAAAATGTGACATACCTCATTTCCTTGGTGATGGAACTCTCTGAACTTGGTATCCAAGAAGCCAGGCACCCAGAGGCAGTCCCAGTCCCAGGCCCAGTGGGCTCACTTGTTTGGATTTACCAAGGACAGAGTCAGTTTTCTTGGTACCTAATGATGTGAGGATGGCCAAATGCCAGGAGAGCTCTGAAGATGGACCTTTCCTGAGAAAACAGGTAGTGGCTAACCACTTTTTCCTGACATCTTCACAGAGTTGTTCAAAGAAACATGATCTGAGAGAAGACAGGCCATGTCGGGGGAACATAGTATGGCCCACCAGTCAGAGGATACTTCGGATAGTCAAAGACCTACTTGGGGGCAGGAGGTGCCTTTGTGGGAGTGGGTGTGGGTTTGTTGTTTTGTCTCATGTTCTGAGAATAGATAGGAAAGGCGTTTTGTTTGTTTTGGAGTGGACAGTTTCTAGTAAGTCATTTGACACGGCGAGTGTTTCTGTTTATGTGTATCCCACTGTGTCCGTTGTTGTAGATATTAGAAAACAGAATGCATTAATGGATGTGTCCTGTCTAGTATAAATCTTCCCATAATTCATCCTGCCCAATATATGAATGGACTGCAGCTTGTCTTATCAATGTGCAACACCTGCTATCTTTCTAAGTTGTTGTTTTCTTCCTGAATTCTGGCCACTCTCCAGAATAGACTCATGGATTTGTGTCCAAAATATGTACCACATCCAAGCTCTGTGACATGGCCATGTACTGGATAGTTGAAGAGAATGGCGAGCATCTCAGAAAACTCAGATATCATTGTGACCAGGAAAGTCTCAGTGCAGAAACACTGCTTTGGGCTTTTTGCTTACTTATTGTTGTGTTGCACTGAATGTCAGGAAGGTCTTTGCCTCAGGCCACCCCTTTGTGAAGCTTGAAGAAAACAGTTTTCAAATGGAAATGAATGGGCCTCACCTGTGGCTCTTTGCTTAATTGATTTGGAAAGGGATGTGTCTTTATCAGCCTCTTGGACCTGTGTGTGGCTGTGGCTTATATTCTCAGCACCTGATGGATCTTAAGAATGATCCCATGTGAACTTCCAAAACCACAATGGCAAAAAATATCATTCATTTTGGATGAAGTCTCTTGCCTTCCTCTGTTAGGTTGCTGCACTCTATCAAATGAGAATAGGGATTATTTGGGTCAAATGAGTTCTTCAAAGCCCTGCAGAGGTGCTTGTGTTTTCGCTTGACTCTAAATCACCTAAAGAATTGATACCTAAAATCAGTAGACCTCAAATTGGAGAAATACAGAAGTATTAACGGCAGGTTTATTTGTTCACTCCTGGTTCACAGAAACGGTGTCCAGCCTACCCTGACTTTAGGCAAATGAGGGGCAAACGAGCTGATTTTGGACACTGTCTTGGGCTGCGCCCCTCATGGAAACCTCCAGCCAGATGTTAAGATGATTGACTATATGGCATAAGATGAGGGCTATGTGGGAGTGTTTTGGTTTTAATGTTGCTCATTTGTGTGGCATTGGAATAAATGACTGTGTCCACGTGGGCTTGAACTCTGGTGTGATTCCCCTTAGAGACTGGGTTTTGGAACTGAACTCAGAGAAGCATTGCCATGAATTTTGTTGGGATTTTAAGAGGCCATGCATGAAAGTTGCTCTTGGAAACTGAGACCTAGGCCCCGGGTGGATTTCCACAGAGGCCTGGGAATCTCAGCAAGGATATCACATGATTTTATCCTTAAAGAAATGGCAGCCATAGTTGAGAGTCAAAACACACATGGACCTCACATTATAGACCTCAATGGGCCTCGCCTAATGTGACCTTTTGTCCACTCTTTGGGAAGCCTTGCCTGTGAGAGTTCTCCAGAGATTTTATTGAAATGAGCTTCCTCACCATTTAATCTTTGCTGAATGAATTGAAACCCACAGTGCCTCCAACTTCATGCTTGAAAAATGGCTAGATAAATACCATGACATTTTTGAAATACCTATGACCAGGTGGCACTGGAGAAACATTGGATGTCCTTTTGCTGGTCATGATTATACCAGACAGTGCCTTGATTTACTGAGTTTCATGAAAATCGTGTAGAACAGAGATGCCAGTAGTTTGGAGCCTGCTGAGTAGTGGGTCTAGAGCAGTGGTGGGGAGGTGTTTGATAAAACATTCGTGGAAGGGCCTTGTGTATCTACCATTGGATTCCAAATGGCTTGTAACTGACATGGTGCAGCCAGCAGACCCTTATATGTAAAGGCATCTTGTTATATGGCGTGTTTTCAGAGGAAAATTAAGAATCAGGTTGATATGGACAAGGGGGCAATGGGGAAAGCTGTGAGAGATAGAAGCCTAGTTGGTGCATTCTCTTGCAGACCCTGACCCACCACATGTGACAGAACTCCCTCCAGCACTGTGTCGGAGTTTAGCTTCTAGTATTTCGTGAAACAAATACCAAACTCACAGTGCAGCAGCAAAAACTCCACAAAAAGTGGAGGAGGACCAAATGGCTTCACAGTCCACACGGGGAGACACTTATTCCCCAGTGGCCTCAGTTTACCTACATAGAGAGGATTCAGCACTGCTTCATCTTGTTCATTGGAAAATAAGAAACCATGTCCTCCAGGTCACATAGATGTAGACCCAGCTTTGATGGTCTCACTACAAAGGAAGCCAAATCTCCTGAAAACAACATATATTTCAAGTGCGGACGCTCAGAGGCAGTTTCTCAAAAAGTTTTTAGGCCAGCAGAGCTCAATGTTTGTGGAGTGTTTACCCTGTCCCTTACTTTTTGAAACTCCTCTACCACCTCCAGAATGTGAACTCCTTAGCATTTTCCATTCCAGATATGTATTCACTGATTTTGTATCTCTTCTCCTCTAGTTGTGTCTTACTTGTGGTGAAGGTAATGTCAAGGCATTGTTCTGGATGAGAGCGGGAGGATATTTGTGCAGCGTATATTTACATACACATTGGATTCATTTTCCAATTTGTCATTCGAAGTACTGAATCCCTGACACTAACCCATACCTAGTAGACTCAGACTATTCATCCTAATATAATCGGGAAAATTAACCCAACACAATAGAAATACAAGCACTTCAGAGGAGACATGTTGTATAGTTGGACTTGACATTTGCCTTATATAAGGTTGGAGTTATAAATCTAGTCAAATTTTTATTGAAATATTGTCCATGTGTTTTTAAACTTAACAAATATGTGAATTCTTGTTTCCCTTTTCTGTAGCCTATTCACACATGTATATTTATATGCATATATAGAATCCTACCAGGTATCACACGTACATTTTTGTGAGGTGGCTGTCTTGGCAGATACAAATTGTGAGAAGAGTTCACTCCTCCTAAATGCTTTTGGAAATGAAAATTCAACCTATAGGAGAGCGTCCTATTAGAAAAACATTATATATAAACTCATGTTCAGTAAAATAAATATTTTTTGCATTTGTGGATGATATATATTTACTGATGAATTTCGATTGGCATTTATATTGGTACTTTTTAATGTCTGTGAGTGTTGTGTGTGTGTGTGTGTGTGTGTATATATATATATATATATATAGATATAGATATAGATATATAGATATAAATATAGATATACTCTCCAAATTTTTCAAAATATGAAATATATGTGTCTTATTTTGCACTTCCTAAATTTTTCATATTCATGAATGTGGATTTATAATTATCTTTTCACAAGATTATTCTCAGAAACATTCATATACCCTACGAGACTCTTACCACTAATACTAATATAATGGAGAAAAAGAACCCAAACAGAATAGATACAAGCATTTCAGAAGAGACATGGTGTATAGTTGGACTTGCCTTTTGCATAATATAAGGTAGGAGTTATAAATCTATTCAATTTATTGAAATAATTTTCCATGTGTTATTTTTTTTGACACAACACAAAATTTAATCTTCGAAAAATAAATAAAATTGACACTTCCTTAACCAAGCTAATGAAGAAAAAAAAAACTCAAATTACTAAAATTAAGGATCATAAAGGAACTTTTACAGAGTACACAACTAAAATACAGAGAATAATTGAAAACTAATTTGAAAATTTATAGTCTAATAAATTAAAATACCATGATGACATCAATAAAATTTTAGAGATATACCCAAACTTAATTAGTAGGACGTGAACAATTTAAACAAATCAATTTCAAGCAATGAAATAGAAGTTGCTGTCAACAGCCTACCAATCAAGCAAAGCCCAGGAACAGACAGATTCTCAGCCATGTTCTACAAGACCTTCAAAGAAGCATTCATCACAATACTCCTCAAATTATTCCATAAAATAGAAAAGGATGGAACTCCTCCAAACTCATTCCATGAGGCTATTATCACTCACATACCAAAATCAGACAAAGACACATCAAGGAAAGAAATCTTCAGAGCAATATTCCTGACAAAGATATATACAAAAATTCTCAATAAAATTCTTTTTTTTAAGCCAAAGTTAATCAAAAGGGATAAAGAGGGACACTACACACTATTCCATGTGTTTTTAAAGTTAAGAAATATATGAATTCCTGTCTCCCTTTCTCTGTAGCCATTAAGCACATGTATTTTTATATGCACAAATAGAATCCTACCTGGTTTCACACGTACATTCTTGTAAGGTGGCTGACTTGGCAGATACTATTTGTGAGAAGAGATCACTCCTCCTAAATGCTGTTGGTACAGAAAATTCAACCCATGGGTGAGCTTCCTAGATGAACAACATTATACATACATCCATGTTCAGTAAAATGAATATTTTGGGATATGCGGATGAGTTACTTTTCATGATGAATTTCGATTGACATATATATTGCGACATTAAAATGTGTGTGTGTTTGTCTCTCTCTCTCTCTCTCTCTCTCTCTCTATATATATATATATATATATATATATATATATATATATATATATAGTCTCCAGATTTTCCAAAATATGAAATATATGTCTTCTTATACACCACCTGAATTCATTCATATTCATATATGTGGATTTATAATCAACTTTTAACAAGTTTATTCTCAGAAATATACATCCACTGAAATACATATTTGTTTCCTAGTACTGAAAACTAAATTCAAGGAAGGGTTCTTACAAATCCTAATATTTCTAGACTAACTGACCAAGTTTAACATCAATGCAAATACATTCCTATTGGATATGATGTGTTTTTTAAAGTTCATTTTTATTCAAACTTGGTACGTTATTATTTATTCAGTTTATGGACATCATAAAATATATCCTTTCATTCACAAGTTCACAAATTTATAAATATTTGGTTTACTTTCAATCACTTCCTCCTTCGGAACACATATATTCCTCTATGTTTCTTGACTGGTCTTTTCACTAGACTTCTTTCTAAACACATTATTTTCGATTCCATTATCATTTTTGAAGCAAAACTCACACACTATTCATGATAAACGGTAACCCTAATAATACCATTAGATATATAACTTGTTGGAATTAATGTACATATATCAATATATGATTTCGTCTATATTTTCAGATATTAAAACAATCCATTATGTAAATTTGGAACCAGTCACATAATTTTTTCACAGTATGGTCTATTAATGCATCATCTCTATATTCATCAACACAGGGTAAACCTCTTAGTATCCCCAGTACTAATTTATATGTTTTCAAAATATTGCTCCCAGAAAAGGTGGAAGAAATACTCATGTCACCTGATCTACATATACATATTATCACAGTAACATTCTGGACACAAAATGCAAAGGTCACCATTATGATTGCAATAAAGCCTCAATGGAATGTGAACATAGATTACTAAAAACATCCATGTCCAGTTTGCCTAATGCTCTCAAATGTCAATCCAATTGGTGACTACATTTTTGTTTCTTTTTAAGATTATGTATTCAACCTCAACCCTGTTGAAAATGTCAAATCTTATCACTCACGTTATACATTGCCTGATTTCCTAATGTCTCTATTGATGTCTGCCTTCCTACATATTTTTCCCAGTTCATCATTGTGCCCAACTTTTCACATATGGTGCCATTTATATTCACTCTCTAACCGAAACCTATTGCTAAAGAACTTTTGGTCCAAATCCTAGACTCACTCTTCCTCCTAAACCTACTGACTATCATTCTAATCCTACACACTATCCCTTTTTCACTGGATGTTCTCTTCTACATTCAATCATCTGAGGTACAGGGTCTTATGCCATTGTATATCGATTTGCATCGACCTCAGTGCAAAACATTACTCAAGCTAAGGATCCCAATCAAGAGCCCAAATCCTTCTGGGCTTCAAATATTACCTTGATTTCTATTTTCATACTTATATTTTACCTCTATATTCTTATAAATATTGCTGGTTCCCAATACCATTATTCATCCAGCAGAATGATTCCTAAGCCAAATGGAACATGCTATTAACCCTAACCATACAATGTTCCCTCAATCTCACTTTACAGAAGAGCAGGGATAAAGTTGATATTACAATACAGTAAGTTAGGAGATCTTCCACCTGCTGAGTACCTCAAAATCCATGCAGAAATAATCCCTGGAGAAGATGTAGGCAGCTATGAAAGACCTGAGAGAACAAAAGTCATATTCCATGGCAAACAACATGGTCAGGATGAAAGGATGTGTCTGAGTCAGCCTCTCTATTCTTAATGCAGGGAAGATGGACCAAAGCAGGACTGTGTGGAGAGCTGTTCCCAGGTGACTATGGTTTCTATACCATTCTAACATGTGAAAGTATCACAGGAAGTAGGGCAGCCTCCATGTCAGGAGACACTAGGATGCAACTGTTAGGACAAAGTAGTGACCAAGACAGGGACCTCATTTATTTCCTGAAGGTAGTGACCTCACCTCATTTCCTTGGTGATGGAACTCTCTGAATTTTGTGATCCAGGAAGCCAGGCACCAGAGCCAGTCCAAGTCCCAGTCGCAGTGGGCTCACTTGTGTGGATTTACTAAGGACAGAGTCAGTCTTTCTTGGTACCTACTGATGTAAGGGTTGCCAAATACTAAGAAAGCTCTGAAGAGGGGTCTTTCCTCAGAGGACAGGAATTGGCTCACCACTGCCTCCTGACAACTTCACAGAGTTGACCAAGGAGAATAGATCTGAGACAGAAAGGCCATTTGTGGGGAACATCGTATGGCCTACCAGTCAGAGGACACTCCAGATAGTGACAGACCTACTTGGGGGAAGGAGTTGCATTTGTGGGTGTTGGTTTGTGTTTGTGGGTTTTTTCCATGTTCTGAGAATAGGTAAAAAAGGAGGTTTGTTTGGATTGGAGTGGACTGTTTCCAGTAAGTCATTTGACAAGGAGACTGTTTCTATGTCTGTGTATCCCACTGTGTTTTTTTTTGTGGATATTAGAAAAAAATAGCTCATTGGGTGTGTCCTGTCTAGTAGAAAGCTTCCCAGCATGCATCCTTTCCAATTAATGAATGGACTGAGGCTTGCCTTATCCATGGGCAACACCTGCTATCTACCTAATTTTCCATTTTTTCATGAATTCTGGCCACTCTCAAGATTAGTATCATGTATTTTTGTACAAGATATGTACCACCTCCAAGCTCTGTGACATGGCCATGTACTGGATAGCTGAAGGGAATGGCGAGCAACTCAGAAAACTCACATATTAGAGTAACAAGGAAAGTCTCCGTGGAGAAACCCTGCTTGGGGCCTTTTGATTACCTATTGTTCTGTTGCTCTGAATGTCAGAAAGGTCTTTGCCTCAGGCCACCCCTTTGTGAAGCCTGAAGAAAACAGTTTTCAAATGGAAATGAATGGGCATCACCTGTGGCTCTTTGCTTCATTGCTTTGGAAATGGATGTGTCTGAATCAGCCTCTTGGCCCTGTGTGAGCCTGTGGTTTAGATTTTCAGCACCTGATGAATCTAAAGAAAGATCCCATGTGGGCATCCAAAACCTAAATGGAAAAAAGATCAGTCATTGTGGATGAAGCCTCTCGCCTTCCTCTGTAAGATTCCTGACCTCCATCAAGTGAGAATAGGGATCATTTGTGTCAAATAAGTTCTTCAAAGGGCTGCAGAGGGGAGACAATAGGTGCTTGGGTTTTCGTATAACTCCAATTCACACTAAAAATCTATACCCCACAGTCAGTATGCCTCAAATTTGAGAAGTGGAGTAGTATTAATGGCAGGCCTATTTGATCACTTCTGGTTCACACTAATGTTGTCCAGGCCACCCTGACTTTAGGCAAATGAGGGACAAGGGAGATTATTTTTGACACTGTCTTGGGCTGTGCCCCTCATGGAAACCTCCAGCTAGAGGTTATGATTAGTGTCTATATAAAAAGATGAAGAGGGCCATGTGAGAGTGTTTTGGTTTTAATTGTCATCATTTGTGTGGCAATTTGAAGACATGCCTGGGTCCACCTGGGCTTGAACTCTGTTGTGATTCCCCTTAGAGACTGAGTTGTGTAACTGACCTCAGAGAAGTATTGCCATGAATTGTGTTGGGATTTCAGGAGGCCACACATGAGATTCACCATTGGAATCTGAGATCTTGGCCCAGGGTGACTTTACACAGAGCACTGGGAATCTAAGCCAGGATATCACAAGATTTTATTCTGAAAGATTACAGCCATAGTTAAAACACCAACAGGGAATCTTTAGATCACTTATAAGCAAATTAAAAAACAAAATTTTTTAACAAGAGTAAAAATACTTAGTTAATGTAATGCTACC
Source organism: Callospermophilus lateralis (assembly GCF_048772815.1). Lineage (NCBI taxonomy): Eukaryota > Metazoa > Chordata > Mammalia > Rodentia > Sciuridae > Callospermophilus > Callospermophilus lateralis. The sequence goes on from NW_027514417.1 coordinate 622,362, forward strand.
CTGAATTTTTTGGGTGAGTTATACTTTATATTCCCTGTTTGAGATCCTAGTAAACTTGAGAGAAAAAAAAAAAGAAAAAAACAAAACTTTTGAACATAACTTTAAATGAAATAAAATCTGACCTACTGCTTTCGTAGTCATTCTCACATGTAGTAAGATGGGACACAGAGCCTTATCTCAGGTAAGACAGGGCTCTTTATAAATCTTAAGTGTTTTAGTTCTAAAGCTGATCTTCGTTTTTTAATATCCTTTTACAAAGTTTACATAAATTGTTTGAGGTCACATGAACATTAGCTAACACCATATAATATCACTTTTGAAACATGAATTAAAGAATGGCTGAATGTTTTTAACATTCAAATAGATTAGGCTCTCATTAATTTAAAAATACATTTAAATTGTTGCACAATGTAAAGTGTAACATAAAACTTTACATATCTTATTGATAACAGGTAAATAAATCCCCAATATATATTTTATTTACCATACAACTTCAGAACACCAGCTTGATATAATGCTCTTTTAAAGTTTCTACCTTACAGATTTGCATACCTATAAGATATGAAAACATTGATAGCATTTAAAGTTTCTACCTTATCGAGTTGTATAACTGGAAGATATGAGCACATTAATAACATCACAGTTACATTGATGTTTCTACATTAACCAAGTTTATCTTTTAAAGAAATAGCAGTACAGTGCTCTAAAATAACAGTTCTGTTTTAAACAGTTGTTTAATTTTTATGGTTGCTTGCTCTGGAAAAAATAAAACTTAATAAACACAATGTTATGAGTAATCTTATGTTTTAAGAAATTTTTGTCTCTTTAACACATGACTAATTTTTACAATCTTACACAGACTTTAGTAGAAAGTCTGTATAAGATTGTAAACATTTTATACAGATTTTGTACTAAAAATTGATAGACCTTAGTATATCAATCAGATATCAAACAAAAACACTCATGAATGAGTAAATCCAAATCAAATTTACTTTACTTTTTAATCAAAATATTAGACAAATGTATTGAACAGTGTAAACCATTTTTTGGTTGAAGAAAAAGTCCTAGAACAAAGTCATATAGACCTTTGGTAGACAATAATATTTTATTAGATTTTTGAACACCTAGAAAAACTTATAGGCATAAATTTGAAGACATTTATATTTATCTGTTTATCCAATCTAAATTGAAACATTTAAACCACGTGAATTAAAGATCTGTGGTCCACTTTTTAAAATTTGTTTTTATCAGCGCTTTTTTATATGAGTGCTCCTTATATATGTTAATTTGTGTATCATTTGAATGACATACGGACATATGTGTAATATATATATATATATATATATATATATATATATATATATATATATATAGACATACAACACATAACAATAGTGTGCACACCTAATAATAGTGAAGGCCTTGTAGCTTTTCACAGGTGAAATCACCATTGCAATGTTTTTAAAACTCCACAGTTGGTCAAAGATAAAACTGATCAGAAAAACATTAACCTAGGTCTGTAGGATCAAAATCATAAACTCAAAAAAAAAAAGAATCTAAGAAAAAATTATGAGTCCTAGAAAAAATGACTGGCCGGTAATTAGTAAATACCATACAATTTACCATTTTTTTCCCTTTGGCCTCAGATCAGTCTCCTACTGAGCTTACAGGAGACTTTCATTTGCATTTCAACAGAAGTCCTGGCTGAGGTCTGGAAGGAGCAGGAAAAAACTACTATTCTGAGCAGACACCTCAGGCCTAAGGCATTTTAACCATAATTTTCTGGTTAGGATGTTGAAAATTATGCTACAAGTTTAAGATACAATTCACAAAATTTTATATCTTTACATCTTGTTTTGTCAACAGATATCATACTATGATTTACTATCCTTGTCCAAATTAATGCACTGGTAAACACAGTGACATTTTCCCAGGCTACCCAATTCAAAATTGGAGAAAAAAAGACTGCATGATTGGGAAGTTACTTGCCAACTTGGAAGTAGAGTTCTTTAGTTTTCCATCCTAAGTATTTAAGTTCTCTGGCATGAATTTTCTGAAATCAAAAACTAAACAATTACCTAAACCAGACTTTTAACTGCAATATTGTGCAATGCTTCAAAAAACGCATTCAGATACCAGATTTTTACAATAAAACATCATCATTTAGACACACATTCAGCTAAGATCATTCTCAAGAAACAATTTATAATATAAACATTATTGCACATGTCTTAAAGGGCCAAAAACAAAGGCACAAGACAGACAGAAAGGAACTCCAGAATATGGCTGACAGACAGAAGCCTTTAAAACAGAGCAGATAAGAGAAAAATCTCCTGCACCAGTGGCACCACAGATGTCCCCACAAGGGGACCAGATGTTTTCACAGAGAAGCTACCTGAAATGTAAAATCAAGGGTCTCCATGGTGACTTTACTGCATTTAGTGTCCCCTTTTTATTTTTCTCTTTTAAAAGAAGACAGAGGTGTCATAATGCTTACAGTGCAGGGAAGGAAGGAGGGAATTCCCTGAAGCAACAGGGCTTTGGCAGTTGCTGGGGTCCCTCAGTCCCTCCTTTTACTTACAGGATTAGCTCTTCTGTTTCGGGTCCACTCCAAGCATGCTCCATCTCCTAACATTTCAGTCGTCAGCTCTCAAAAAGTTCTGGGACGGGGCCGGGTATCAAAATTTGTAACTTAAAGTTCGGTTTCTGACCCTGAAGCAAATTAATGCTAATTTAATAATGAGGACAGGGTTTTGAGAAAAAGAAAATGGAGGTTTATTGCTTTGCTAACAAAGGAAAAACAAGGGGACTCTGCCAAAAGGTTGTGACTCTCATGATCTGGAGGGACAAGGGATTTTAAAGAGTTTCACTTGTTAACCTGGGATATACTCAGTTCTTCGTTCCCCAGCAGGCATTGCCCTGTGCAGTGGGTGTGCTCCAGGCAGCCAGCTAGGGGCTTCTTTCTTCCTGCTTAACAAAGGTGGGTAAAGTTCATCACGGTTCCTTAAAACACAGTCGAAATGGTTTCAGGCTTACTTGATTTGTTACCCTTTTTCACGTCCAAAATCCTTAAAATTTTACCACAGAAATCAAACAAAAAAACGCACAAAAACAAACAACAAAAAACATATAGACCACAGAACAAAACACAGAAAAACAGAATCCTGGTGCCGAAACAGAAAAACAGAGGAGCAATGCAACATCTTGCTAAAGCTCCAGGGTAGGAGCGTGTGTGTGCCCATCGGCACCTCTCTACCCTTCCAGAGGAATTCCCTACAGAACAGAACAGAGGACAGCATGATTCTCATTACTGTCCTGGACAGGAGTGTATGTGAGCCTCCCAAGGCCACCTCTCTGTCATCAGAAGAGATATCCCTTAACCAGATATCAGATGTTATAAAGGCGCCACTTACCTATGGAGGCCTCCTCCACCAGGGGCTTGATAATAGTTTTATTGTGGTGGTTCACTGCAGTGCTCCCCAGACTGACGGCTCACTCCAAGGCCTTGGAACATCTCAAGTTGTGCACCCCCTAGAGTGGTTCTCCAGCCCAGTGCCCTGGAGGGAAGGCCAGCTTCAGAATTTTCAGCAGTCTGGTTTTGTGATCTGCTCGGGCAGGGTCATCTCACTGGGGAACTCCAAAATTTTGGACTAGGATGCAAGAAAAGACCACTGACTCCAATTAAAATCAAATTAAGGCAAGCTTATTATTTCAACAGGCTAGGCTGCCTCTCCTTCCCAAAATGGCAGGAACAAGACAGCAACCCCACCTTTCCTACAGCCCAGCTATATAGCCCAGAAAGTTACACAAACGGGTGGTTACAGATAACAAAACTTTGAAAGCATCACACTAATGGTAGTTTACATTTTTTTTTTTTTGCTGGCCCCAATATCAGAAATAATGAGGACCATTAGAGCCTCAGAGAGGGTTGTTGTCTGGCCAGGGAAGACCAATATTTATGAGGTGACACTAAAGTTTCAGAAAGTACTGTTATCTGGTCAGAGAGCCAGGTGTGGATGAGTTCAAGGCACGGGCAGGCGTTCCAAGCAGGTTCAGAATTTGCAGTAATTTAGAGTAAAGCCAAAATTATCTTTTCACGGCTTTGTGGCAAGATGGTTCCCAATTTTAATAAAAAATCAGGTTGGGTCTATCAAGCCTCTCCCTTACTTTTGGAAACTGCTCTGCAAACTCCAATGTTGTGAACTCCCGAGCATTTTAATTCCAGATATGTATTCACAGAATTTCTAACTCTTCTATTCCAATTGTGTCTTTCTTGGGGCGAAGGTAATATCAAGTCATTGTTCTGGATGAGAGTGGAAATATTTTTGTGTAGCACATATTTGCATACACATTTAGGAGATCACTCCTCCTAAACACTGTTGGAACAGAAAATTCAAACTATGGGGGAGCTTCTTAGTTGAACAACATTATTCATGAATCCAAGTTCATTAAACAAATAGTTTTGGATCAGTGGATGATATATATTTCAAGATGAATTTCAATTGGCATATACTATGCTACATTTTAATGTCTGTGTGTGTTTTTTGTTTATAATGTTTTGCGATTTATATGGATTTAAAATCAAGTTTCCACAAGATTATTCTCAGAAATATTCATCCACCTGAAATACATATTTGTTTCCTAGTACTGAAAACTAACTTCAGTAAATGGTGCATAAAAATCCTAATATTTCTACAGTAACTGACCCAGATTAATATCAATGTAAGTAGATTCCTAGGGGACATGATGTGTATTTTGATGTTCATTTTTATTCAACACTGCTACATTATTATTTCTGCAGCTTATGCACATCATACTGTATATATTTCATTCAAAAGTTCGCAAATTTATATGCATGTGTTTCACGTTCAATCACTTCCTGCTTCAGAACACATGAATTCCTCCAGGTTTCTTGACTATTCTTTTCATGATACTTCTTTCCAAACACATTATTTTTGATTTCCATAATCACGTTTGAAGCAAAACTCACACACTTTTCAGGATAAAATATAACCCTAATATTACCATTAGATGTATAAGTGGTTGGAATGAATGATTGCATATCAATATGAGATTTCTTTTATATTTTCAGATATCAATTCAATCCATTATTTAAAGTGGAACCAGTTATATTATTTATACACAGTATGGTCTATTCTTGCATAATCTGCATATTCATAGACACAGGGTACACCTATTTGTACCCCAAATACTAAATTATACGTCTACAAAACATTGCTCCAGAAACGGTGGAAGAAATATTCATGTCACCTGATCTACACATACATTTTATCACAATAATATTCTGGACACAAAATGCAATGGTCACACTTATGATTTTAAAAAAGCCTAAATGGAAAGTGAACATGGATTACAAAAAAACATCCAAGTCCTGGTTACCTAATGCTCTCGAATTCAATCCTATTTGTGACAACATATTTGTTTCTTCCTAAGATTATATATTCAAACTCAACCCTGTTGAAAATGTCTAAACCAATTACACACTTTATACTTTTGCTGATTTCCTAATGTCTCTATTTATGTCTGCTTTCCTACATATTTTCCCCTGTTCATCATTGTGACTGACTCTTCACATGTGCTGACATTTACATTCACTCTCTACCCGAAACTCTATTGCTAAAGAACTTTTGGTCCAAATCCTATACTCACTCTTCTTTATAAACCTGCTGACTACCTTGGTAATCCTACGGACTATTCCTTTATGACTAGATGTTCTGTTTGTTATTCAATCATCCGAGGTACAAGATCCAATTTCATTGTATATTGACTTATCTGAGACATCTGTGCAGAATATAATTCAAAGCTAAGTATCCCACTCAAGGGCCCAATGCCCTACTTGGCTTCAAATCTTCCCTAGATTTCTGTTATATTTTACCTATATATTCTTGTAAATATCACAGGTTTCCAATACCATTATTCATCCAGCAGAATGATTGCTAACCAAAATTGAACATATTATTAACCCTAACCATACACTGTTCCCTCAATATAACTTTAGAGCAGTGCAGGGACAGAGTTGGTCTTACAAAGGAGGAATGTTGGGGATCTTCCACCTGCTGAGAATATCAAAGATCCATGCAGAAATGATCCCCGAAGAAGATGTAGACTGCTATGAAGGACCTGAGAGAGCAAAAGTTAGCTTCCATGGCAAACAACCTGGTCACTATGAAGGGATGTGTCTGAATAAGCCTCTCTCTTTTTAATATAGAGCAAATGGACCAAACCAGGCCTGTGTGGAGATCTTTTCCCCGGTACCAATGGTTGATATACCATTCTAACTTGTGAAAGTGTCACAGGAAGTAGGGGCAGCCTCCATCTCATGCGACCCTTGGAAGCAACTGTTAGGACAAAGTGGTTGCCAAGGCTGTGAGCTCATTCACTTCATGAAGGAAGTGACCTACCTCACTTTCTAGGTGATGGAACTCTCTGAACTTGGGATCCCTGAAAACAGGCAGCCAGAGTCAGGCCCAATAACAGTCACAGAAGTCTCACTTTTTGGATTTACCAAGGAGAGAGTCAATCCTTCTTGGTATCTACAGTTGTGAGGATGGCCAAATGCCAGGAAAGATCTGAATTGGGGTCTTTCCTGAGAAAGCAGGTATTGGCTCACCGCTGGCTCCTGACAACTTCACAGAGTGGGCCAAGGAGTCCAGATTTGAGAATAGAGAAGCCATTTCGGGGGAACATAGTATGGCCCACAAGGCAGAGGACACTCTTGATAGTCACAGACCCTCTTGGGGGAAAAAGGTGCCTTTGTGGGAATGAGTGTGTGTATGTGGTTTTGTCTCATGCTCTGAGAATAGGTAGGAAAGGCGGTTTCTTTGGTTTAGAATGGACGGTTTCTAGTAAGTCATTTGACAAAGCAAGTGTTTCTATGTCTGTGTATCCAACTGTGTCCATGGTTGTAGACATTACAAAAGAAAATGCATCAATGGATGTGTCCTGTCTAGGAGAAAGCTTTCCCACATTCATCCTGCCCAATTTATGAAAGGACGGAGGCTTGCCTTATTGATGGGCAAGACCTGCTGTCTTCCTAAGTTTCTGTTTTCTTCTTGAATTCTGGCCACTCTCCAGAATAGACTCATGGTTTTGTGACCAAGATATGTAGCACCTCAAAGCTCTGTGACATGGCCGTGTACTGGATAGCTGAAGGGAATGGCGAGAATCTCAGGAAACTCAGATATCTGTGTGATCATGAAAGTCTCAGTGGAGAATCCCTGCTTTGGGCCTTTGCTTACCTATTGTTCTGTAGCACTGAATGTCAGGAAGGTCTTTGCCTAAGGCACCACTTTGTGAAACCTGAATAAAACAGTTTTCTAATGGAAATGAATGAGCATCACCTGTCTCTCTTTGAGTAATTGCTTTTGAAAGGGATGTGTCTGAGCCAGTCTGTTGGCTGTGTGTGAGGCTGTGGCTTGCATTCTCAGCACCTGATGGATCTAAAGAAAGATGCCATGTGTGCATCCAAAACCAAAATGGCCAAAAGAGCAGTCATTGTGGATAAAATCTCTTGCCTTCCTCTGTAAGGTTCCTGACCTCTATCAAGTGAGAATAGGAATCCTTTGGGTCAAATGACTTCTTCAAAGCCCTGCGGAGGCTAGCCAATAGGTGCTTGGGTTTTCTCATGACCCCAATGCACATAAAGAATCTAAACCCCACAGTCAGTAGGCCTCAAATTGGAGAAGCTGAGCAGTATTAATGGTAGGCCTTTTTGATCACTTCTGGTTCACAGAAGGGGTGTCCAGGCCACTCTGACTTTATGGAAATGATGAGCAAGTGTGCGTATTTTGGACACTGTCTTGTCCTGCGCTTCTCATAGAAACCTCCAGCTAGAGGTTATGATGAGTGTCTATATGGAAGAAGATGAGAGCCATGTGGGACTATTTTGGTTTTAATTGTGGTCATTTGTGTGGCAGTTGGAAGAGATGACTGGGTCCACCTGGGTTTGAACTCTGGTGTGAATCCCCTTAGAGACTGAGTTCTGGAAGTGACCTCAGAGAAGTATTGCCATGAATCGAGTTTGGATTTTAGGAAGCCATGCATGAGAGTCGCCCTTATAAACTTAGATCAAGGTCCAGGGTGGCTTTCCACAGAGCACTGGGAATCTCAGCCAAATTATCCCATGATTTTATTCTTAAAGACTTGGCAGCCATACTTGAGAGTCAAAACACACATGGAACTCACATTGTAGACCTCAATAGGCCTGGCTTCATGTAACCTTTTGGCCACTCTATGGGAAGCGTTGCCTATGAAAGTTCTCCAGAGTTTCACTGAAATGAGCTTCCTCAACATTTAATGGTTCTTGAAAGCCACAGTGCCTCCCAACTACATCCTTGAAAAATGGCTGGATAAATACTTTGAAATTTTTGAAATTCCCATGACCAGGTGGCACTGGAGTATCTTTGGATGTCCTGCTGCTGATCATGAGTGTACCAGAGAGTGCCTTGATTGACTGGAATTTATTAAAATAATGTAGAACAGAGATGGTAGTAAGTTGGAGCCTGCTGAGTAGTGGGCCTAGAGCAGTGGTAGCCACGTGTGTGATAAAACATCTGTGGTGGGTCCATGTGATTAGCCCATTTGCTTCCAAATGGCTTGTGACTGACATGGTGCAGCCAGCAGACCCTTATTTGTAAAGGCATCTTTTTATTTGGAGAGCTTTCAAGGTAATGATCAGAATCATTTTGATATGGTCAAGGGTGCAAGCTATGTGAGAAAGAAGCCTGGTTGTTTCATTCTCCTGCAGACCCTAACCCACCACACGTGACAGAACTCCCTCTAGCACTGTGTCCCTGTTGAACTTGTTGTTCAAAAAGCCCAGTGCAGCAGCAAGAACCAAAAGCCCCAGTGCAGCAGCAAGAACCACCACAAAAATTTGAGGAGGACTAAATGGCTTCACAGACCACAAGGGGTGAAACCTAGCCTCCAGTGGCCACACTTTACCTACAAAGAGAGAATTCAGCACTGCTGCCTCAGGTTCATTTGAAAATAAGAATCCATGTTCTCCAGGTCATATAGATGCAGACCCAGCTTTGATGGTCTCACTACAAAAGAAGCTAAAACTCCTTAATACAACATATATTTCAAGTGCCCAGCTTCAGAGGCAGTTTCTCAAGAAGTCTTTAGGCCAGCAGAGCTCAATGTTTGTGGAGTGTTTAACATGTCCCTTACTTTTGGAAACTGCTCTACCACCTCCAAGGTTGTGAACTCCTGAGCATATTCCATTCCAGATTTGCATTCACAGATTTTCTAACTCTTCTCCTCTAATTGTGTCTTACCTGGGGTGAAGGTAATGTCAAGGCATTGTTGTGGATGAGAGTGGGAAGATTTTTGTGTAGCACATATTTGCATACACATTGGATTCATTTTCCAATTTCCCATTAAAAATACTGAATCCCTGACACGAACCCATACCCTACTAGACTCTGACTACTAATCCTAATATGATGGAGAAAAATAACCCAAACAGAATAGAAATACAAGCAGTACAGAGAAGGCATGGTGTATAGTTGGACTTGCCTTTTGCATTATGTAGGGTAGGTGTTATAAATCTAGATAATTTTTAATTGAAATAGTTCTCCATGTGTTTTTAAAGTTAACAAATATGTGAATTTCTATCTCCCTTTCTCTGTAGCCTATTCAGCAAATGTATTTTTATATGCACATATAGAATCCTAGCTGGTATCACATGTAAATACTTGTTTGGAGGCTGACGTGGCAGATAAAAATTATGAGAAGAGATAACTCCTCGTAAATGTTGTTGGATCTTAAAATTCAACCTATGGGTGATCTTCCTAGTTGAACAACATTATTCATAAATCCATGTTCAGTAAAATTAATATTTTTGGATCAGTGGACGATATATATTTCACCATGAATTTCGATTGGCATATATACTGCTACTCTTTAATGTCTGTGTGTGTTTTGTGTTTGTGTGTATATATATATATATACAATCTCCAGATATTTTTAAAATATAAAATATATGTGTCTTATTATACACTCCCTAAATACATTCATATTCATGTATGTGGATTTATAATCAAATTTTTACAAGATTATTCTCAGAAATATTCATCCCCCTGAAACACATATTTGTTTATTAGTACTGAAAACTAACTTCAATGAAAGGTGCATACAAATCCTAATATTTCTGCAGTAACTTACCCAGGTTAATATCAATGCAAGTAGATTCCTATGGGACATGATGTGTATTTTGACATTCATTTTTATTCAACACTTGTACAGTACTATTTCTTCAGTTTATGCACATCATAAGATAAATGTTTCATCCAAAATTTCAAAATTTAAAACTTTTGATTCACTTTCAATCACTTCCTGCTTCAGAACACATGTATTCCTCCATGTTTCTTGACTGGTCTTTCATGAGACTTCTTTGCAAACACATTATTTTCGATTTGCATAATCAATTTTGAAGCAAAACTCACACACTCTTCATGATCAACCGTAACACTAATATTACCATTAGATGTACAACTGGTTGTAATGAATGTATGTATGCCAATATCAATATAAGATTTCCTGTATATTTTCAGATATCAATTTATTCCAATTCCAATTTCTAATGTTGGGTCCAGTTATATTATTTATTCACAGTTTGGTCTATTCATTCATCATCTCTATATTCATCAAAACAGGGTACACCTATTTTTTTCCCCAATACTAATTTATAGGTTGTAAAAATATTGCTCCCCATAATGGTGGAAGAAATACTCATATCACCTGATCTACATATACATTTTTATCACAGTAATATTCTGGACACAAATGTAAAGGTAACACTTATGATTGTACCAAAACCTAAATTGAACGTGAATATATATTACTAAAACCATCCATGTCCAGGTCGCCTAATGCTCTCAAATTTCAATCCTATTGGTGACTACATATTTGTTTCTTCTAATATCATATATTCAACCTCAACCCTGTTGAAAATGTCTAATCCTGTTACTCACTTTATACTTTGCCTGATTTCCTAGTGTCTCTATTTTATATCTGCTTTCCTACATATTTTCCCCAGTTCATCATTGTGACTGACTCTTCATATGTGCTGATATTTTCATTCACTCTTTAAACGAAACCCTATTGCTAAAGAACTATATTTCCAACTCAAAGACTCACTCTTCAACCTAAACCTACAATTTTCCTAATCCTACTGACTATCCCTTTTTGACTGGATGTTCTCTTCGACATTCAGGCATCTGAGGAACTAGGTTTTATTCCATTGTATGTAGATTTACCTGCGACCACATTGCAGAATGTAATTCAAAGCTAAATATCATTATCAAGGGCCCAATGCCCTTCCTGGCTTCAAATCTTACCTAGATTTCTCTTTTCATACTTATATTTCAAATACATATTCTTATAAATATTTCAGGTTCCCAATACCATTATTCATCCAGCAGAATGATTCCTAACACAAATAAAACATTTTGTTAACCCTAACCATACACTGTTCCCTCAATCTAAATTTACAGAGGGAAGGGACAGAGTTGGTCTTACAGTAAAGAAATGTAGGGGGTCTTCCACCTACTGAGACCCTCAAAGTTCCATGCTGAAATGATCACTGGAGAATATATACGCAGCTATGAAGGACCTGAGAGAGCAAAAGTCATGTTCAATGGCAAACAACCTGGTCAGGATGAAGGTTTCTGTCTGAATCAGCCTCTCTATTCTTAATGTAGAGAAGATGGACCAAACCAGGCCTGTGTGGGTAGCTGTTCCCGGGTGCCTATGGTTGATATAAGATTCTAACTTGTGAAAGTGTCACAGGAATTAGGGACAGCCTCCTTTTCATGTGAGACTTGGAAGCCACTGGTTGGACAAAGTGGTTGCCAAGGCAGTGACCTCATTCAGTTCCTGAAGGAAGTGACCTCACATCACTTCCTTACTGAAGGAAATCTCAGAACTTGAGATTCATGAAGCCAGGCACCCAGAGTCAGTCCCAGTCCCAGTCCCAGTGGTCTCACTTGTTTGGATTTACCAAGGACAGAGTAAGTCTTTCTTGGTACCTATTGATGTGAGGATTGCAAAATGCCAGTAAAGCTCTGATGAGGGGCCTTTCCTGAGAAAGCAGATAGTGGCTCACCTCTGGGTCCTGACACCTTCACAGAGTTGGCCAAGGAGACCAGATCTGAGACATTTCAGGCCATTTAGGGGGAAAATAATATGGCCCACCAGTCAGAGGACACTCCGGATAGTAACAGACCTTCTTGGGGTAAGGAGCTGCCTTTGTGGGTGTTGGTTTGTGGTTTTGTCTCATTTTCTGAGAATAGGTAGGCAAGGCGCTTTATGTGCTGTGGAATGAACTGTTTATTGTAAGTCATTTGACAAGGCGAGTGTTTCTATGTCTGTTTACCTCACTGTGTCCGTGGTTGTACTCATTAGAAAAAAAGAATGCATCAATGGATGTGTCCTGTCTAGTAGAAAGCTTCCCAGAATTCATCCTGCCCAATTTATGAATGGAGTTCAGATTGCCTTATCAATGGGTAACACCTGCAATCTTCCCAAGTTACAGTTTTCTTCCAGAATTCTGGCCCCTCTCCAGAATAGTCTCATGGTTTTGTCTCTAAGGTATGTACCACCTCCAAGCTCTGTGACATGGCCATGTACTGGATAGCTCAAGTGAATTGTGAGCATCTCAGAAAAATCAGATATATGTGTGACCACTAAATCTCAGTGGAGAAACCCTGCTTTGGGCCTTTTGCTTACCTATTATTCTGTTGCTATGAATGTCACGAAGTTCTTTGCCTCAGGCCACCAATTTGTGAAGCCTGAAGAAAACAGTTTTCAAATGGAAATGAATGGGCATCACCTAGGGCTCTTTGCTTAATTGCTTTGGAAAGGGATGTGTCTGAATCAGCCTCTTGGCCCTGTGTGAGGCTGTGGCTTAGATTCTCAGCACCTGATGGATCTAAAGAAAGATCCCATGGATTCATACAGAACCAAAATAGCCAAAAGAGCTGTCATTGTGGATGAAGACTCTCGCCTTCCTTTCAAAGGTTCCTGATATCCATCAAGTGAGAATAGAGATCCTTTGGGTCAAGTGAGTTATTCAAAGCCCTGCAGAGGCTAGCCCATACGTGCTTGGGTGTTCTCATTACTCCAATTCACATAAAGAATCTAAACCCCACAGTCAGTAGGCCTCAAATTGGAGAAGCCAAGCAGTATTAATGGCAGACCTATTTGATCACTCCTCGTTCACAGTCAGGGTTTCCAGGCCACACTGATTTTAGGCAAATCGGGGGAAAGGTAGGTTATTTTGGACATTGTCTTGGTCTGTGCCCCTCATGGAAAACTCCATCCAGAGGTTATGATGAGGGTCTACATGGAAGAAGATGAGAGCCATGTGGGACTATTTTGGTTTTAATTGTGGTCATTTGTGTGGCAGTTGGAAGAGATGACTGGGTCCACCTGGGTTTGAACTCTGGTGTCATTCCCCTTAGAGACTGAGTTCTGGAACTTACCTCAGAGAAATATTGCCATGAATTGTGTTGGGATTTAGGAGGCCACGCATGAGAGTCACCCTTGGAACTGAGATCTAGGCCCAGTGTCGCTTTCCACAGAGCACTGGGAATCTCAGGAGGATATCACACAATTTTATTCTGAAAAACTTGTCAGACATATTTGATAGTCAAAACACACATGGACCTCAATTGTAGACCTCAATGGGCCTGGCTTCATGTGACCTTTTGGCCACTCTTTGGGAAGCCTTGCCTGTGAGAGTTCTCCAGAGCTTTCATTGAAATGAGCTTCCTCACCATTAAATAATTTCTGAATGAATTGAAACCCACAGTGTCTCCAACTTCATCCTTGAAAATTGGCTAGATAAATACCATGAAATTTCCTTGACCAGGTGGCACTGGAGAACATTTGGATGTCCAGTTGCTGATCATGAGTGTACCAGACAGTGTGTTGATTGACTGGTTTTCATGAAAATGGTGTAGAAAAGAGATGCCAGTCATTTGAAGCCTGTTGAGTAATGGGCCCAGAGCGGTGGTGAGCAAGTGTGTGAAAAAACATCTGTGGTGGGGTCATGTGGATCTGCCATTGGCTTCCAAATGGCTTGAGACTGACATGGTGCAGCCAGCAGATCCTGTATGTAAAGACATCTGGTTATATAGAGAGGTTTCAGGGCAATGTTCAAAATCAGGTTTCTATGGTCAAGGGAGCAACCTATGTGGTATACAAGCCCTGTTGGTGCATTCTCCTGCAGACCCTGACCCACCACACGTGAAAGAACTTCCTCCAGCCCTTTGTCCCAGTTGAACTCCTTGTATTTCATGAAGCAAATACCAAACTCCGAGTGCAGTATCAAGAAACGTTTTGAAAAGTGGAGGATGACCTAATGGCTTAGCAGTCTACATGGGGAGACACTTAGACCCAGTGGCCATAGTTTACCTACAAAGAGAGAAATCAACACTGCTGCTTCATGTTCATTGGAGAATTATAAACCATGTCCTCCAGGTCACAGATGTGCAGACCAAGCTTTGATTGTCTCACTAGAAAAGAAGCTAAAGCTCCTGACAACAACATATATTTCAAGTGCCCAACCTAGAGGCAGTTTCTCCAGAAGTCTTTAGGCTGGTAAATCTCCATGTTTGTGGAGATTTTACACTGTCCCTTACTTTTGGAAACTCCTCTACCAACTCCAAGGTTGTGAACTCCTGAACATTTTTCATTTCAGATATGTATTCAAAGATTGTCTAACTCTTCTCCTCTAAATGTGTCTTACTTGGGGTGAAGGTAATGTCAAGGCATTGTTCTGAATGAGAGTGGGAAAATTTTTGTGTAGCACACATTTGCATACACATTGATTCATTTTACAATTTTCCATTTGAAATACTGAATTCTTGACACTAACTCATACCCTACTAGACTCTGACTACTAATCCTAATATGATGGAGAAAAATACCCAAACAGAATGAAAATACAAGCAGTTTACAGCAGGCATGGTGTATTGTTGGACTTCCTTTTTGCATGATAGAGGGTAGGTATTCTAAATCTACTCAATTTTTAATTGAAATAGTCCTCCATGTGTTTTTAATGTTAACACATATGTAAATTCCTGTCTTCCTTTCTATGTAGCCTACTCAGCACATGTATTTTTATATGCAAATATAGAATCCTACGTGGTCTCACACGTACATTTTTTTCAGTTGGCTGACTGGGCAGAAACAAGTTGTGAGAAGAGATCTCGTAAACGCTGGTGGAACTGAAAATTAAAACTATGGGTGAGCTTCCCAGTAGAACAATTTATACATAAATCCATGTTCAGTAAAATAAATATATTTTCATCTGTGGATGATATATATTACTGATAAATTACGTTTGGCATATATATTGATACTTTTTAATGTATTTTTGTGTTTTTCTGTATATATATATATATATATATATATATATATATATATATATATATATATACACACACACACACACACACACTCTCCAGATTTTATAAAATATGAAATATATGTCTCTTATATACACTCCATCAATTCATTCATGTTCATGTATGTGGATTTATAATCAACTTTTCACAAGATTATTCTCAGAAATATTCATCTACCTGAAATACATATTTGTTTCCCAGTATGAGAACTAACTTCAATCAATGGTGCTTACAAATCCTAATATTTCTACAGTAACAGACCCAGTTTAACATCAATGCAAGTAGATTCCTATGGGACTTAATGTCTATTTTGACCTTTATTTTAATTCAACACTGGTACATTAGTATTTCTTCAGTTTTTGCACATCATAGGACATATATTTCATCCACAAGTTAGCAAATTAATAAGAATTTGTTTCACTTCCTGCTTCAGAACACATGAATTCTTCCATGTTACTTGACTGGTCTTTTCATGAGACTTCTTTCCAAACACATTATTTTCGATTTACATAATCAATTTTGAAGCTAAACTCACACACTCTTCATGATAAACTATAACATTAATATTACCATTAGATGTAAAACTGGTTGGAATGAATGTATGCATATCAATATAAAATTTCCTGTATATTTTCACATTTCAATTCAATCCATTATTTAAAGTTGGAACCAGTTATGTTATTTATTCACTGTATGGTCTATCAATGCATTATCTCTATATTCATAAACACAGTGTACACCTATTTGTCCCCCCATTACTAATTTGTACCTCTTCAAAATATTGCTCCCAGAAATGGTGGAAGAAATACTGATGTCACCTTATCTATATATACATTTTATCACAGTAATATTCTGGACACAAAAAGCAAAGGTCAAACTCATGATTGTATCAAAGCCTAAATGGAAAGTGAGCATGGATTACCAAAAACAACCATGTCCTGGTTACCTAATGCTCTCAAATGTCAATCCTATTGATGACTACATATTTGTTTCTTCCTAAGATTATATATTCAACCTCAAGCCTGTTGGAAATGTCTAATTCTATCACTCACTTTACACTTTGCCTGATTTCCTAATATCTCTATTGATATCTGCTTTCCTACATATTTTCCCTAGTTCATCATTGTGACTCATACTTCACATATGCTGACATTTACATTCACTCTCTACCCGAAACTCTATTGCTAAAGAACTTTTGGTCCAAATCCTATACTCACTCTTCTTTATAAACCTACTGACTATCTTACTAATCCTACTGACTATCACTTTTTAACTCGATGTTCTCTTCAACAATCAATCATTCAAGGTAAAAGGTCCTATGCCATTTTATATCAATTCATCTGAGACACATGTGCAGAACATAATTCAAACCTAAGTATCCCACTCAAGGGCCCAATGCCCTTCTGGCTTCATATCTTACCTACATTTCTGTTTTCATACTTATATTTCACCTATATATTCTTGTAAATATCACAGGTTCCCAATACCATTATTCATCCGGCAGAGAGATTCCTAACCCAAATCGAACATGTTATTAACCCTAAATATACACTGTTACCTCAATCTAACTTTACAGAAGAGGAGGGACAGAGTTTCTCTTTAAATACCGGAATGTAGGGAATCTTCCACGTGCTGAGAACATCAAAGGTCCATGTAGAAATAATCCCTGGAGAAGATGTAGGCAGCTGTGAAGTTCCCGAGAGAGCAAAAGTCATCTTCCATGGCAAACAACCTGGTGAGGATGAAGGGATGTGTCTGTATCAGCCTCTATCAACTTAATGTAGAGAAGATAGACCAAACCAGGCCTGTGTGAAGAGGTGTTCCTAGGTGCCTATGGTTGATATACCATTCTAACTTTTGAAAGTGTTACAGGAAGTAGGAACAGCCTCCATCTCATGGGCCCTTACAAGTAACTATTTGGACAAAGTTGTTGCCAAAGCAGTGACCTCATTCAGTTTCTGAAGGAAGTGACCTCACCTCACTTCCTTTGTGATGGAACTCTCTGAACTTGGGATCCAGGAAGAATGGCACCCAGAGCCAGTCGCAGTCCCAGGCCCAGTGGTCTCACTTGCTTCAATTTACCAAGGACAGAGTCAGTCTTTCTTAGTGCCTACAGATGTGAGGATGTTCAAATGCCAGAAAAGCTCTGAAGAGGGGCCTTTCCTGAGAAAGCAGGTAGTGGCTCACCCATGGCTAATGACAACTTCACAGAATTGGTCAAGGAGACCAGATTTGAGACAGGACAGGCCATTTGGGGGGAATATAGTATGGCCCACCATTCAGAGGACACTCTGGGTAATCACAGAACTACTTGGAGCAAAGGTGGTGCCTTTGTGGGTGTGGGTGTATGTTCATGGTCTTGTCTCATGTTCTGAGAATAGGTAGGAAAGACTGTTTGTTTGGATTGGCGTGGACTGTTTCTAGTTAGTCGTTTTGCAATGCGAGTGCTTCTATGTCTGTGTATCCCACTGTGTCCGTGGTTGTAGACATTAGAAATAAGAATGCATCAAAGGATGTGTCCTGTCTAGTAGAAAGCTTCCCAGCATTCATCTTGCCCAATTTATAAATGGACTGTGGCTTTTGTTATCAAAGGGCAACACCTGATATCTTCATAAGTTTCTGTTTTCTTTCTGAATTCTGGACACTCTGCAGAATAGCTTCATGGTTTTGTGTCCAAGATATTTACCACCTAAAAGCTCTGTTATATGGCCATGTAGTGGGTAGCTAGTGTGACCAGGAAAGTCTCAGTGGAGAAACCCTGATTTGGGCTTTTTGCTTACCTATTGTTCTGTTGCCCTGAATATCAGGAAGGTATTTACCAAAGGCCAATTCTTTGTGAAGCCTGAAGAAAAAAGTTTTCAAATTGAAATGAATGGACATCACCTGTAGCTCTTTGCTTAATTGCTTTGGAAATGGATTTGTCTGAAACAGCCTCTTGGCCCTGTGTGAGTCTGTGGTTAGATTCTCAGCACCTGATGGATCCCATGTGTTCATCCAAAACCAAAATGATCAAAAGAGCAGTCATTGCGGATGAAGTCTCTTGCCTTCCTCTGTAAGGTTCCAGACCTCCATCAAATGAGAAGAGGGATTCTTTGGGTCAAATGCATTCTTCAAAGCCAAGGAGAGGCAAGCCCAAAGGTGCTTGCATTTTCTCATGCTTCCAATTCACATAAAGAATCTAAACCCCACAGTCAGTCGTCCTCAAATTGGAGAAGCTGAGCAGTATTAACGGCACACTATTTGATCACTCCAGGTTCACAGGAAGGTGTTCAGGCCACCCCGACTTTAGGCACATGAGGGGCAAGGGAGCTAACTTTGGACACTGTCTTGTTCTGCATCCCTCATGGAAACCTCCAGCCAAAGTTTATAATGAGTATCTATATGGAAGAAGATGAGGGCCTTGTGGGAGTGTTTGGGTTTTAATTTTGGAAGTTTGTGTGGCGGTTGAAAAAGATGACTGGCTCCACCTGATCTTGAACTCTGGTGTGATTCCCCTTAGAGACTGAGTTCTGGAACTGACCTCAGAGAATTATTGCCATGAGTTGTGTTGGGATTTTAGGAGGCCATGAATGACAGTCGCCCTTTGAAACTGAGATCTGTGCCCAGAAAGGCTTTCCACAAGGCACGAGGAATCTCAGCCAGAATATCACATGATTTTATTCTGAAAGACTTGGCAGCCATAGTTGAGAGGCAAAACACACATGATCTCACATTGCAGACCTCAATGGGCCTGGCTTCATGTGACCTTTTGGCGACCCTTTGGGAAGCCTTGCCTGTGAGTGTTCTCCAGAGCTTTCATTGAAATGAGCTTCCTCAACATTTAATGGTTCCTGAGTGAATTGAAAATCATAGTGCCTCCAACTTCATCCTTGAAAAATGGCTAGAGAAATACCATGGAATTTTTGAAATTTTCATGACCAGGTGGCACTGGAGAACTTTTTGATGTCCAGTTGCTGATCATGAGTATACCAGACAGTGCCTTGATTGACTGCGTTTCTTAAAAATGGTGTAGAACAGAGATGCCAGTAAGTTGGAGCCTGCTGAGTAGTGGGCCTAGAACAGTGGTGGGCAGGTGTGTGATAAAACATCTGTGTTGGGGCCATGTAGATCTGCCATTGGCTTCCAAATGGCTTGTAACTGACATGGTGCAGCAAGCAGACCCTTATATGTAAAGGCATCTTGTTATATGGAGAGGTTTTAGGGCAATGTTCAGATTCAGGATGCTATGGTCAAGGGGGCAAACTATGTGAAATAGAAGCCTGACTGGTGCATTCTCCTGCAGACCCTGAGGCACCACATGTGACAGAACTCCCTCCAGCACTCTGACCAAGTTGAACTCCTTGTATTTGTGAAGCAAATAACAAAATCCCAGTGCTCTACTAAGAAAAGTAGAGCATGATCAATTAGCTTCACAGTCCACACAGAGAGACCCTTAGACTCCAGTTGCCACAGTTTACCTACAAAGTGAGTATTCAGCACTGCTGCCTCATGTTCATTGGAAAATAAGATACCATGTCCCCCAGGTCACATAGATGCAGACCAGTTTTGATGCTCTCACTATAGAGAAAGCTAAAGCTTCGGACCACAACATACATTTTAAGTGCCCAAACTCAGAGGCAGTTTCTCAATATGTCTTTAGGCCTGCAGAGCTCCATGTTTGTGGAGTGTTTACCCTGTCCCTTACTTTTGGAAACTCCTCTACCACCTCCAAGCTTGTGAACACCGAGAATATTCCATTCCTGATATGTATTCACAGATTTTCTAACTCTTCTCCTCTAATTGTGTCTTATTAGGGGAGAAGGTAATGTCAAGGCATTGTTCTGAATGAGAGTGGGAAGATTTTTGTATCACACATATTTGCAAACACAATGGGTTTATTTTCCTATTTTCTATTCGAAATACTGAATCTCTGACACTAATCCATAACCTACTAGACTCTGACTACTAATCCTAATATGATGGAGAATAGTAACACTAACAGAATGGAAATACTAACAGTTCAGAGAAGGCATGGTGTATACTTGGACTTCCCTTTTGCATTATATGGGGTTGGAGTTATAAATATAGTCAATGTTTATTGAAATATTTCTCCATGTGTTTTTAACGTTAACAAATATGTGAATTCCTCTTCCCTTTCTCTGTCACCTATTCAGCACATGTATTTTTATATGCTCATATAGAATACTACCTGGTATCACACAGACTTTCTTCTGAGGTGGCTGACTTGGCAGATACAAATTGTGAGAAGAGATCACTCCTCCTAAACCATTTTGGAACTGAAATTTCAACCTATGGGTGAGCCTCCTAGTTGAACAACATTATACATAAATCCATTTTCAGTAAAATGTATTTTTTTGGATATGTGAAGGATATATATTTCATTTTGAATTTCGATTGGCATATATATTGCTACTTTTTAATGTCTGTGAGTGTGTTTCTGTGTGTGTATATATATATATATATATATATATATATATATATATATATATCACTCTCCAGATTTTTCAAAATATGAAATATATGTGTCTTATTATACACTCCCTAAAATCATTCATATTCACGTATGTGGATTTATAATCAACTTTTCACAAGATTATTCTCAGAAATTCAGATTATTCATTCACCTGAAATACATATTTGTTTCCTAATACTGAAAACTAACTTCAGTAAATGCTGCATACAAAGCATAATATTTCATCATTGCCTGATGGCCACGAATAGAGTGCATCACACCCAGTGTAACGCGCCACTGCACAGGTGAATAACGAGATAGAACCACAAAAAACTATCTTGTTAAGAACTTACAGCAAAATGGGGGTGCACCAAAACTTATAAGAAAAATTTTTAGCACTGAGATCTGGCAATTGGGTCTGAAAAACGAGCCAAATGTGCAACCGGAGATCCGGTCTGACTGATCCTCAAAACAATAGAGTGTCTGGGTTCCAATAGACACCCTCCACACCCAACAAATGACAGGCCCAGAATACAGATTGAACTGCAGAGAAGCATCACTCAGGGGAAATCTAGTCTAGCAGGAGAAACCAGGACTAGCAGGAGAAACCAGGGGACTAGAGGCCAGGCTCTTGTGACTGGGAAGCTGGAGAACACAGAAGCGCAGGTGACAGTCCACCTGCTGTCCGCGTGACTGGGCGTCTGGAGAACACCGGCGCGCAGGAGACCGACTGCGCCACTGGGTGGCTAGTGATTGCCCACCCGCCAGTGACCTAGAGCTGAAACCAACTCGAGACAGTCCAGTTCCATCCCCGTATTCGAACATTTCGGCAAGGAGCCTGGGCCCGCCAAAGCAGAGGGGTGACGTCACTGGAGCTAGGCCTTCGGAATTCCCTACAAGTGGAATCCACTTTAGCAGGCATAGTCTACCAACACAAAGGAGAGACAACAGAGATACACAACACCGAAACAAATCTATAGAATAAAACAGAAACACAGCAATCAAATAGAGCTGGAAAGTAACATGAGCATCATGAAAAAACAAGGGAAAGAAAGGAGTACAAACAATGCAGGACAACTTAATTCTACAGGAGGACCTAGAAGCATCAGAAACAGGGATAGGGAAAGAACTTAAGGCATACCTAACTCAGATGGAAAGGAATATTAGAGAAGACATGAGGCAGCAAGTCCAAGCAATAAAAGTATATTTTGAAAATGAATTAAACAAACAAACTCAAATGGCAAACAACGAGCTTTACCAGGAGATAGAGATCTTAAAAGAAATCAAACAGTGATACTAGAAATGCAGGAAAGTATTAACCAAATTAAAAACTCAAACGAGAATATTACAAATAGACTAGATCAAGCAGAAGTCAGAATATCAGATAATGAAGACAAAGTTTATCAACTTGAAAAGAATATAATCAACACAGAAAAGAGGCTTAAATCCCACTAGCAATCTATTCAAGAGATATTGGATGTCATAAAAAATGAGAGTCATTGGGATAGAAGAAGGCATAGAGATTCAAACCAAAGGAATGGAGAACATATTAAATAAAATAATTCTAGAAAACATCCCAGAGATGAAAGATGGATCGGATTGTCAAATCCTGGAAGCCTACAGGACCCCAAACATTCAAAATCATAATAGACAAACTCCAAGACATATAATTATGAAGATAGCCAACATGCAGAACAAGGAGAGAATATTAAACACTATAAGAGAAAGGAGGCAGATTACATTCAGGGGAAAACCAATTAGGTTAATGACTGATTTTTCATCACAGACTTTGAAAGCGAGAAGATCCTTGAACAATGTATTTCAAATGCTGAAAAATAATGGATTCCAACCAAGAATACTGTATCCAGCAAAATTAAGGTTCAGATTTGAAAACGAAATTAAAGTCTTTCACAATAAACAAAAGCTAAAAGAATTCGCAGCCAGAAAACCAGCACTGCAAAGCATTTTGAGCAAAATACTACAAGAAGAGGAATTGATAAATAGTGCCGAAAACTAACAGCAGGAGGTATCTCAGTAAAGGGGGAGGAAAATAACCAAAAAAGTAAAAACTAGCCAAACTAAAACATAATAAATAAATAAACATGATTGGAAGAACAAATCATATTTCAATTGTAACCTTAAATGTTAATGGCCTAAATTCACCAATCAAGAGAATGGGCTAGTAACCTGGATCAAAAAAAAAATAAATCCAACAATATGCTGCCTTAAGGAGACTCATATGATAGGAAAAGACATACACAGGGTGAAGGTAAAAGGTTGGGAAAAATCATACCACTCACATGGCCCTCAGAAGCAAGAAGGAGTGGCCATACTCATGTGGAATAAAATCAACTTCAAACCTAAGTTAATCAAAAGGGATAAAGAAGGACACTATATTCTGTTAAAAGAAACCATCCACCAACAAGACATAACAATTATGAATTTGTATGCACCAAGCAATGGAGCTGCAATGTTCATAAAACAAACTCTCCTCAAGTTCAATAGCCAAATAGACTACAACACAATAATTATGGGTGACTTCAAGACACCATTCTCGGCATTAGACAGATTCTCTAGACAAGAACTGAATAAAGAAACTATCAAACTCAACAGCACAATTTGTAACCTAGACTTAAACGACATATATAGAATATATCAGCCATCATCAAGTGGATACACGTTCTTCTCAGTTTCACATGGATCCTACTCAAAGATAGACCATATATTATGCCATAGGGCAATTCTTAGTAAATATAAAAGCATGGAGATTATACCATGCACTATATCTGATAATAATGGAATGAAACTGGAAATCAATGATGAAAGAACGAAGGAAAAATCCTACATCACATGGAAAATGAACAACATGCTACTGAATGATCAATGGGTTACAGAAGACATAATGGAGGAGATAAAAAAAATTCTTAGAGACAAATGACAATACAGACACAACATACCGGAATCGATGGGACACAATGAAAGCAGTTTAAGAGGGAAGTTCATTTCTTGGAGTTCTTTCCTCAAAAAAAGAAAAAAATCAACAAATAAATGAACTCACACTACACCTCAAAAACCTAGAAAAGGAAGAGCAAAACAACAGCAAATGTAGTAGAAGACAAGAAATAATTAAATTTAGAGCAGGAATCAACAAAATTGAAACAAAAAAAATTAAAAAAATTGATAAAACTAAAAGTTGGTTCTTTGAAAAAATAAATAAGATTGACAGGCCCACAGCCATGCTAATGAAGAGAAGAAGAGAGAGAACTCAAATTACTAACATACGGGATGAAACAGGCAATATCACAACAGACACTACAGAAATACAGAAGATAATTAGAAAGTACTTTGAAACACTATATTCCAATAAAATAGAAGATAGTGAAGATATCGATGAATTTTTTAAGTCATAAGATCTGCCCAGATTGAGTCAGGAAGACACACGCAATTTAAACAGACCAATAACAAAGGAAGAAATGAAAGAAGCCATCAAAAACTACCAACCAAAAGAAGCCATGGACCGGATGGGTATACAGCGGAGTTCTACAAAACCTTTAAAGAAGAATTAATACCAATATTTTTCAAGCTATTTCAAGAAAAACAAAAAGAAGGAGCTTTTCCAAATTTATTCTATGAGGATAAATCACAATGATCCCGAAACCAGACAAAGACACTTCAAAGAAAGAAAACTACAGACCAATATCTCTAATGAACTTCGATGCAAAACTTGTCAATAAAATCCTGGCGAATCGAATACAAAAGCATATCAAAAAAATTGTGCACCATGATCAAGTAAGATTCATCCCTGGGATTCAAGGCTTGTTCAATATACGGAAATCAATAAATGCCATTCACCACATCAATAGACATAAAGACAAGAACCATATGATCATCTCAATAGATGCAGAAAAAACATTTGACAAAGTTCAGCATCACTTTATGTTCAAAACACTAGAAAAACTAGGGATAACAGGAACTTACCTCAACATTGTAAAAGCTATATATGCTAAACCTCAGGCTAGCATCATCCTAAATGTGGAAAAACTGAAGGCATTCCCTCTAAAATCTGGAACAAAACAGGGATGCCCTCTATCACCACTTCTATTCAATTTAGTTCTTGAAATACTAGCCAGAACAATTAGACAGACAAAAAAAATTAAAGGCATAAATTAGGAAAAGAAGTATTTAAATTATCGCTATTTGCAGATGTCATGAAAATATATTTAACAGACCCCAAAGGGTCTACAATGAAACGGCTAGAGTTAATAAATGAATTCAGCAAAGTGGCAGAATATAAAATTAACACGCATAAATGAAAGGCATTCCTGTATGTCAGCAACACAACTTCTGAAATGGAAATGAGGAAAACCACTCCATTCACAATATCCTCAAATAAAATAAGATACTTGGGAATCAACCTAACAAAAGACGTGAAAGTTTTATATACTGAAAACTACAGAACCCTAAAGAGAGAGAGAGAAGAAGATCTTAGAAGATGGAAAAACAAAAGACCCAGAATAGCAAAAGCAACTCTAAACAGAAAATATGAATCTGGAGGTACAGTGATACCAGAGTTCAAACTGTACTAAAAGCAATAGTAACAAAAACAGCGTGGTACTGGTAACAAAATAGGCAGGTGGAACAATGGTACAGAATAGAGGACACAGAAACCAATCCTCAAAATTACAACTTTCTTATATTTGAAAAAGGGGCTAAAAGCATGCAATGGAAGTAGGATAGCATCTTCAAACAATGGGGTAGGGAAAATTGGGGAAAGGTGGGGCAAGGGAGAGAAGTGAACAACAGCAGATGAGGTAGAGAAAGAAGATGGGAGGGGATGGGAGGGGGTATAGTAGGGGATAGTAGGGGATAGGAAATGTAGCAGAATACAACAGTCACTAATATGACATTATGTAAAAATGTGAATGTGTAACCGATGTGATTCTGCAACTCGTATTTGGGGAAAATTGGGAGTTCATAACCCAATTGAGTCAAATGTATGAAAGATGATATAGGATGAGCTTTGTAATGTTTTGAACAACCAATAAAAATTAAATAAATAAAGGTTTAAAGTTGAGTGGGAAGAAATCAGCTAAAAAAGAGTTGAGATGCATTCATTTTGCTAAGCAGAAACTTTGTTTTGTGTACTTGTAACTATCACAAATTTATTTTACCAGAAAACTGGCTTTTAAAAATGCACATAATTGAGATTAAAGGATAATCCACTTACCTTCAAGAAAAACTCATAGCATTTCCTATATTTTTCATATTTTATTTTTTTGTGAATATTTTGACATGGACCAGGTCTAGACTTAGGCTATTCTTCCAGAATACTACCTCATCTGACAAGTTGGTACAATGTGTTGGATTGTTCTTTTCATCTTTTATTTAATAGTTTCTAGATGATAATGTGTATTTTTCCATATGTTTGTTTGGACATACATACCCAACTATATCTTTGCATTTTCTGTTTTACTGGGGAAGAGACTCATCAAAAGCTCTTTATTATATGTATCAACAATCAAACATTTAGAGCATGCAATTATACATAATTTTGCATGAAAATATTTTTGTACCATTTTTATAAAGATTTAGAATTATTAATACTGTCCCTACTGTAATTAGTAACTCCTTACAAAAAGAATTAATCAATTGACTTTATATCAATTATGAATATGAAAATTACTAAAATAAGTATTTGGCAATTAATATGCAATTGATAGAAAGTGAAATCACAAGAAAGCCATTTAAAATGTCAGTGCATATGGTCCTTAAATAATATGTTGTTCAAAAAAAAATTCTCTAATTCAAAAGAGTTAATATGCCATATTACAGCTAAATGTGATATAAAAACCTTAAATTATCAGTATTGATAAATAAGAATGATACCTGTTTACTTAAATATGTTTATTTGATTTTCACTGTAAGATGTTAATTCTGGAAGACTTGAGAATTAAGAAAGACTTGGTCTATATTATTTCTAACAGGCTAATCAAAGTACTTTTAAATATATATGTGTATATATATATATATATATATATATATATATATATATATATATATATATATATAACACATATGCATGAATATAGATACATATGCATAATAAATGTATTGTAATATATTTATCAGGTGGTTATAATTTTTAAATTTTCTCAAGAAAAAAGAATGACTATAAAAAACAGTTTTAAATGTAAATTTCATAGCATAGTACTGTTTGTAATGCTATGAGAGAAAAATACTTATGGAGGGAAAATGAAAAAGGAAGAGAGAGAAGGGGGAAAATGAGGAAAAAAGTGAGTAAAGAAGAGGGAGAGGAGTGTTTGATGAAAAGATAAAAGTGGAGGGGCTGGGTTTGTGACTCAGTGTTAACATGCTTGTCTAGCATGTGTGAGGCAGTGGGTTATATTCTCAGCACCACATACGAATAAATAAAATGAAGGTCTATCCACAACTGAAAAAATAAAAAAAGGAGAAATATTACCAAAATTCCAAGATTTTATGAATGTTAAATACAAAAAATTATGTTGCATAGCCTTATGTAAATTCTAGACTCCCCAAAATAATCATTAAATGCTAGATTATTAGTGTTATAACTAAAAATCCATTGCTCTTTCTTCTACATTCTGTGGCATGCTAGTGCTAAAATAAATTGTATTATAACACCAAAATAAAATTCTAATATTTATACAGTAACTGACCCAGTTTAACATCAATGCAAGAAGATTCCTATGTGATATAATGTGTATTTTGACGTTCATTTTTATTCAACACTGGTACAATACTATTTCTCCAGTTAATGCACATCATAGGATGTATATTTCATCCACAATTTAGCAAATATATACACATTTGTTTTGCTTTCAATCACTTTTGCTTCAGAACACATGTATTCCTCCATGTTTCTTGACTTCTCTTTTTGTGACACTTCTTTCCAAACACATTATTTTCGATTTCCATTATCACTTTTGAAGCAAAACTGACACACCCGTCATGATAAAACATAACACTAATATTACCATTAGATGTAAAACTGGTTTAAATGAATGATTGTACATCAATATAAGATTTCTTGTATACTTTCAGATATCAATTCAATCCATTATTCAAAGTGAAACCGGTTATATCATTTATTCACAGTATGGTCTATTCATGCATTGTCTATATATTGATAGACACATGGTACACCTCTGTGTACTCCCAACAATAATTTCTATATCTTCAAAATATTGCTCCCAGAAATGGTGGAAAAAATATGCATGTCAACTGATCTACATATACATTTTATCACAGTAATATTCTGGACACAAAATGCAAAGGTCACACTTATGACTGTCCCAAAGCCTAAATGGAAAGTGAACATGGATTACTAAAAACATCCATGTCCAGGTTGCCTAATGCTCTCAAATGTCAATCCTATTGGTGATTACATATGTGTTTCTTCCTAAGACTACATTTTCAATCTCACCCTGTTGAAACTGTCTAAACCTCTCACTCATTTTATAATTTGCCTGATTTCCTACTCTCTATTCACATCTGCTTTCCTACTTTTTTCCCCAGTTCATCATTGTGACTGACTCTTCACATGTGCTGACATTTATATTCAATCTCTACCAGAAACCCTATTGCTAAAGAACTTTTGGTCCAAATTCTATACTCAATCTTCTTCGTAATCCTACCGACTATATTCCTAATCCTAGCAAAAATCCCTTTTTTAACTGGATGCTCTCTTCTACATTCAATCATCGAAGGTACAAGGATCTATGCCATTGCATATCAATTTATCTGAGACATATGTGCAGAACATAATTCAAAGCTAAGTATCCCACTCAAAGGCCAAATTCCCTTCTAGGATTCAAATCTTACCTAGATTTATATTTCAATACTTATATTTCACCTATATTTTCATGTAAATATCGCAGGTTTCCAATAACATTGTTCATCAAGCAGAATGATTCCTAACCCATATTGAACATGTTATTAATCCTAACCATACACTGTTCCTCAATCTAACTTTTCAGAAGAGCAGAGACAGAGTTGGTATTACAATACAGAAATGTATGGATCTTCCACCTGCTGAGAACCTCAAAGGTCCATGTAGAAATAATCCCTGGAGAATGTGTAGGATGCTATGAACGACCTGAGAGGGCAAAAGTCATCTTCCATGGCAAAAAAACATGGTCAGGATAAAGGGTTGTGTCTTAATCAGAATCTCTCTTCTTAATGTAGAGAAGATGGACCAAACCAAGCCTCTGTGGAGAGCTGTTCCCCAGTACTTATGGTTGATATACCATTCTAACTTATGAAAATGTCAGAGGAAGTAGGTGCAGCCTCCATCTCATGGGACCCTTGGAAGCATCTGTTAGGACAAAGTGGTTGCCAAGGCTGTGACCTCATTCAGTTCCTGAAGGAAGTGACCTACCTCACTTTCTTGGTGATGGAATCTCTGAACTTGGGATCCAGGAAACCAGGCACACAGAGCCAGTCCCAGTACCAGTCCCAGTGGTCTCACTTGTTTGGATTTACCAAGGACAGAGTCAGTCTTTCTTGGTACCTACTGATGTGAGGATGGCCAAATGCCAGAAAAGCTCTGAAGAGGGGCCCTTCCTGAGAAAGCAGAAAGTGGCTCACCAATGGATCCTCACAACTTCACAGAGTTGGCCAAAGAAAACAGATCTGAGACAAGACAGGCCATTTTGGGGTAACATAGTATGGCCCACCATTCAGAGGACACACTGTATAGTCACAGACCTACTTGGGGAAAGGAGGTGCCTTTGTGGGTGTGGGTGTGAGTTTTTGGTTCTGTCTCATCTTCTGAGAATAGGTGGAAAAGGCGGGTTTTTTTTTTTGATGTGGACTCTTTATAGTAGGTCGTTTGACAAGGTGAGTGTTTCTTTATCTATGTATTCCACTGTGTCCATGGTTGAAGACATTAGAAAAGAGAATGCATCAAGGATGTGTCCTGTCTATTAGGAAGCTTACCAGCATTCATCCTGCCCGATTTATTAATGGACTGTGGCTTGTCTTATAGATGTGCAACACCTACTAAATTCCTAAGTTCATGTTTTCTTCCTAAATTCTGGCCATTCTCCAAAATAGTCTTATGGATTTGTGTCCAAGATATGTACCCCTCCAAGCTCTGTGACACGGCCATGTACTGGATAGCTGAAGGAAATGGGAGCATCTCAGAAAACACAGATATCAGTGTGACCAGTAATGTCTCAGTGGAAAAACCCTTCTTTTGGCCTTTTGCTTACCTATTGTTCTGTTGACCTGAATGTCAGGAGGTCTTTGCCTCAGTCCAACCATTTGGGAAGACTGATGAAAACTGTTTTCAAATGGAAATGCATGCGCATCACCTGTCGCTCTTTGTTTAATTGCTTAGGATAAGGATGTGTCTGATTCAGCCTCTTGGCCCTGTGTGATGCTGTGGCTTAGATTCTCAGCACCTCATGGATCTAAAGAAAGATTCCATGTGTGTATCCAAAACAAAAATGGTAAAAAACCACGCTGACTTTAGGAAAATAAGTGGCAAGGGAGCTCTTTTGAACACTGTCTTGGGCTGCGCCCCTCATGGAAAACTCCAGCAAGAGGTTATGATTAGTGTCTATATGGAAGAGGATGAGGGCCTTGTGGGAGTGTTTTGGTTTTAATTGTGTTTATTTGTGTGGTGGTTGGAAGTGATGACTGGGTCCACCTGGGCTTGAACTCTGGTGTGATACCATTAGAGACTGAGGTCTAGAACTGACGTCAGAGAAGTATTGCCATGAATTGTGTTGGGGTTTTAGGAGGCCATGCATGAGAGTCGCTCTTGGAAACTGAGATCTTGGACCAGGGTAGCTTTCCACAGAACACTGGGAATCTCAGGCAGGATATCACATGATTTCATTCTGAAAGACTTGGCAGCAATAGTTGAGAGTCAAAACTCACATGGACCTCATATTGTAGACCTCAATGGGCCTGGCTTCATGTGACTTTTTGGTCACTCTTTGGGAAGACTTTCCTCTGAGAGTTCTCCAGAACTTTCATTGAAATAAACTTCCTCAACATTTAATGGTTCCTGAATAAATTTAAACCCACAGTGCCTCCAACTTCATCCTTTAAAAATGGCTAGATAAGTACCATGACATTTTTTAAATTCCCATGACCAGATGGCACTGGAGTAACTTTGGATCTTATGCTGTTGATCATGAGTGTACAAGACAGTGCCTTGATTGACTTGGTTTCATGAGAATGGTGTAGAACAGAGATGCCAGTAATTTGGAGACTGCTGAGTTGGGGCCTAGAGCAGTGATGTGCAGGTGTGTGATAAAACATCTGTGTTGGGGCCATGTGGATCTGAAATTGGCTTCCAAATGGCTTGTGACTGACATGCTGCAGCCAGCAGACCCTTATATGTAAAGGCATCTTGTTATATGGAGATTTTTCAGGGCAATGTTCAGAATCAAGTTGCTATGGTCAAGGGGGCAAGCATGTGCGATAGAAGCCTGGTTGGTGCATTTATATGCAGACCCTGACACACCACATGTGACAGAAATCCCTCCAGCACTGTGCCCCAGTTGAAATCCTTGTATTTCAAGAAGCAAATACCAAACTCCAAGTGCAGCAGCAAGAAACACCACGAAAACTGGAGGATTACCAACTGGGTTCACAGTCCAAACAGGGAGACACTTAGCCCCAAGTTGCCACAGTTTACCTACAAAGAGAGAATTCAGAACTGCTGCCACATGTTCATTAGGAAAATAAGAAACAACATCCTTCAGGTCACATAGATGAAGACCCAGCTTTGATGGTCTCACTACAAAGAAAGCTAAAGCTTCTGACAACAACGTATATTTCAAGTGCCCAACCTCAGAGGCAGTTTCTCAAGAAGTCTTTAGGCAAGCAGAGCTCCATGTTTCTGGAGTGTTTACCCTTTCCCTTACTTTTGGAAACTCCTCTACCACCTTCAAGGTTGTGAACTCCTGAGCATTTTCCATTTCAGATATGTATTAACAGATTTTCTAATTCTTCTCCTCTAATTGTGTCTTACTTGGGGCGAAGGTAATGTCAAGGCATTTTTCTGGATGAGAGTGGAAAGATTTTTGTTTAGCATATGTTTGCATACACATTGGATTCATTTTCCTATTTTCCATTTGAAATACTGAATCCCTGACACTAACCCATACTGTACTAGAATCTGACTACTAATCCTAATATGATGGAGAAAAAGAATCCTAACAGAAAAGAAATAGAAGCTGTTCAGAGAAGGCATGGTATATATTTGGACTTGCCTTTTGCAAGTAGGTGTTATAATTCTAGTCAATTTTTAATTGAAATAGTCCTCCATGTGTTTTTAAAGTTAACAAATATGTGAATTCCTGTCTCCCTTTCTCTGTATCCTATTCAGCACATCTATTTTATATGCACATAAAGAATCCTACCTTTTATCACGTGTATATTTTTGTGCGGTAGCTGATTTGGCAGATACAAATTTTGAGAAGAGATCACTCCTCCTAGATGCTGTTGGAACTGAAAATTGAACCTATGGCTGAGCTTCCTAGGAGAACAACATTATACATAAATCCCTGTTAAGTAAATTGAATATTTTTATTTCTGTGAATGATGTATATTTCATGGTGAATTTCGATTGGCATATATGTTGCTACATTTTAAAATTTGTGTGTGTGTGTGTGTGTGTGTATACACACATACACACTCTCCAGATTTTTCAAAATATGAAATATATGTGTCTTATTTACACTCCCTAAATTCATTCATGTTCAAGTATGTGGATTTATAATCAACTTTTCACAAGATTATTTTCAGAAATATTCATCCACCTGAAATTCATATTTGTTTTCTATTACTGAAAACTAACTTCAGTGAATGGTGCATACGTATCCTGTTGATAGTCACAGCCGAAGGGGCCACAGCAAACTTCCAGGTGCCAGCAAACTTTCAGCTGCAGACTGATGATTGGCTCACAGCGGCCTTAGCAACTTCTAGCTCATTGTCTCCTCTGTGGTGATGCTCATTGGAGATGCTCATTGAGATGTTTCCCCGCCTTTCAGACTTCCAGCTTATGATTGGCTCACAGCAGCCCCAGCAACATCTAGCTGATTGGCTCCTCTGCGGTGATGCTTATTGGGCTGTTTCCCTGCCCATTCAGACCATGGAGCTGCTCATTGGGGGACTTTTTTGGCTCTGCCCACGTGACCCAGCCAATCTGCCTCAAGAGCAGGAGGATTGTGAGAAGTGGATAGAGGCTTGTGTGGGAGGGAGAGGCTTTTGGGAAGCTTGTGTTGGGAGTTGGGGTTCTGAGGATTTTTCCTGAGAGGCTGTTTTGCTTGGCGTGTGTGGTTCTAAAAATAAAGTTAGTTTCTTTTGACAAGTGGATTCTGATTGTGCCCAGCCAGACAGAGGCATTTGGTGGCTCATATGGGGAGCGACTGAGGGTAACTGATAAGGTAAACTGCTCGCTCTTGAGGGCAGGGCGAGAGGATGGGTAGCCATTTTATGATTCCTCTTTTGTTTTAAGTTGCCTGTCCCTGGAGATGAGTGAGATGGAAGAAAAACTGCTCACATCTGAGGAAAAACTATTTGTGTCTGAGGAACAGATAGGGAGAAAGGCTATAATAATTTTTTGTTGTTCCATTTTTATTTCGTTCTATCTCTTTTTTTGTTTGGTGTTATCTTGTTGGTTTGTATTATAGTAGAAATATGGGATCAAAAATTAGTAAAAAACAAACCAAAAAAGTGTTAAGTAAATTGTTAGAGGAAGGAGGCATCCCAGTAAAATCAAGAGCAGTCATGGCAATTGTTGATACAATACAAAAATGTAGACCATGGCTTTTTAAGGAGGAGTTGTTAAATATATCACAATGGAACCATCATGGTGCAGATTTAAAAAGAATTGAAAGAAAAGCCCAGGGATTCTGCCAGTTGGCACATTGCCATTGTGGACATTCATATCTTGTTTGCTTAGTTCAAAGCCTTCAGTTCAGTCAATGGTAGAGGAAGAAGAAGACATATTGATTCAAGTAAAACAGAAGGTGTCTCAAGTTAGTCAGACAGAAGAAAAAATTCAAGTAAAAGAGAAGGTCTCTCGAGCTAGTCAGACAGAGGAAAAAATTCAAGTAAAAGAGAAGGCCTCTAAAGCTAGTTAGACAGAGAAAGAAAGTGTAAAACAGTAAAAAACATCAGGGGAAATTTACAACAGGAGACTGCTACTAACACCTTTCTATCACCAGATGACATAAGTGTCCAACTAACAAGGCCACTTTCTTATGCTGGGAGGCCCCCAACTCCCGCAGTTGATAGTTAGCATCCTGAGACAAGATCTCAAATATTAACATGCCCTGTATTTGAGGGAGGAGGGCAGCGTGTTTACCATGCTTTAAATTTCAAAACAGTGAAGCAGCTAAAAGAGGCTGTAACAACCTATCGTCCTCAAGCACCCTTCAATGTAATCATGGTGGAATCCATTAACAACTTGAACATGAAGCCAGTGGATTGGGCTAATATGTGTAATGTTGTGCTAAATGGAGGACAATGCATGTTATGGAAGGTTGCCAATGAGGAATGTTGAAAGGAGACAGCTAGGCGAAATGCAGGAGCTGGTTATCCTCAGAGAAATCTAGATATGTTGTTAGGAAAGGGACCTTATGAAGATCAGCAGCAGCAAATTGCATGTATGTGCACAAATTGGTGTAGATGCAATTAAGGCATGGAAGACTTTACAAGAACATGGAGGTTTACAAGGTCAATTATCTAAGGTAATACAAGGAGCTAATGAACCTTATGCTGAATTTGTAGATAGGCTTATTCAAAGAGCTACCAGAGTTTTTGGGAATACAGAACAAGCAATGCCATTACTAAAACAACTGGCTTATGAGCAAGCGAATCGTTGTTGCAGAGATATCATTAGACCATGGAAAAATGAAGATTTAAACACATTGATTTAATTATGTAGAGATATTAATGAACAAGAGCAAGTCATGGCAGCTGCAGTAAAACAGGCTTTAGTAGCCAGATACATTAATGAACAAGGGCAAATTGTGGCAGCTACAGTAAAACAGGCTTTAGATGCCAGACCAAGAACATGCTACCAATGTGAAGAAACAGGACATTTTAAAAGGAATTGGCCCATAGAAGGAGGGTTTAACAATATTAGGTATCAAAGGAGTAGAATACCAGGTATTTGGCCACAATGCCATAGAGTGAGACATTGGGCTAATGAGTGCTGTTCTCAAACCACCATAGAGGGTACTCAATTATCAAAAAATGAACAAGGACCAGGTGTTTATCCACGATATCATGGAGAAAGGCATTGGGCTCAATTGCCAAATAAATGGACAGGGGGTTCCAATGCTCCAGGGCCCAAAACCACAAATATACAGAGCACTGGAGGAACCCAGCAACCCCATCAGGGTAGTGCCCAGGACACATTGTCCATCAGATCCCTCATCAGACAAACCAGAGGGAGCACAGTGTTGGACATCTGCGCCTCTGCCAGATCAGTACTAACTCCAGAGATGGGAGTTCAAATCATTCCCACAGGGGTAAAAGGACCTCTTCCCAAAGGAACCATGGGCTTATTATTGGGATGCAGCTCTTCTACTCTAAAAGAACTTATGATAAGTCCTGGGGTGATTGATCCCGATTATGAAGGTGAAATAAAAATTATAGCCAGTTCTCCAAAGGACATATCAGTAATTTCACAAGGAGATAGAATAGCACAGTTACTAATAATACCCAGCCTATATGATAAATTTTCCAGTCGTACTGTAGAAAGATGTTCCAAGGGATTAGGCTCCACAGGTGTAGATTTGGCTATGCTTTCTTTAAATTTAGATTGTCGCCCCATGCTAAAACTAAATATTCAAGGGCATGAATTGAATGGGCTACTGGATACAGGTGCAGACATTAGCATCATCTCTCGTCAAGAATGGCAAAAACATTGGCCATTACAACAAGCCACTCAAACGCTTCGAGGCCTATAAGTGGCGACTAATCCCCATAGAAGTAAAATGGTATTAGATAGGAAGGATCCTAAAGGATGTGAAGGAACTATACAGCCATATGTATTGGATCATCTTCCCATAAATTTATGGGGACGAGATGTCCTAGATCAATTAGGTTTGACATTAACAAATAACATCAACCAAAATGCAGCCACTATTATGACTAGACAAGGTTTTAGGAAAGAAAAAAGATTAGAAAAACAAGAATAAGTCATAGCAGCACCAATACAAATAGATCAAGGAACAGAGAGACATGGGTTGGACTTTCAGAAAGGGCCACTGAGACAATAAAAATTACCTGAAAATCAGAAAGACAGTATGGGTTCCTCAGTGGCCCCTGACTGAAGAAAAGATACAAGCAGTCCATGACCTGGTAAAACAACAATTAGCAGAAGGACATATACAACCGACTGTATATCCCCAAAATACTCCCATTTATGTCATCAAAAAGAAATCTGGTAAATGGAGACTATTGCAAGATTTTAGAGCCATTAATAATGAGATGGTTATTATGGGACCTGCTCAATCAGGGATTCCTCAATTGTCTGCTTTGCCAATAACCTGGTATGTTTTAGTTATAGATATTAAATATTGTTTTTTTTCAATTATAATTCATCCTAAGGATAGTCCAGGTTTTGCTTTTACTATCCCTGCACTGAATCATGAAAGTCCTGATCAGAGATATGAATGGAAAGTACTCCCTCAAGGGATGGCTAACAGCCCAACTATGTGTCATATTTATGTTAACAAAGTAATCCAGCCACTTAGAAATCAAAATTCTGAACACAAATATTTCACTATATGGATGATGTATTATTAGCACACAAAGCTAAAAACACATTGCTAGAAAGTTATGCCACACTTACAAACTTATTAAAAATTATAATGTAGAGATAGCAATAGATAAAGTACAATTAAATTTTCCAATTAATTATTTAGGAGTTCTGTTATCCTCAACCATGGTCAGTCCACCAAAAATTCAAATACGAGTAGATCAACTCAAATCACATAACGACTTTCAAAAGTTATTAGGAGACATAAATTGGATAAGGCCTTATCTAGGTATACCAAAAGGAGAGTTGGGACCTTTATTTGATATCCTAAAAGGTCTATCAGATAAAAATTCACCCCGCATGTTAACACCTGAAGCAAGAAAGGCATTAAAAATCAATGAAACATATATGGAAAATATGCATTTGGATAGAATTAATATAAGTTTGCCTTTATTATTTATTGTACTACCAACAAAAAATATTCCTACAGGAGTATTTTGGCAAGAAGATCCATTATTATGGATACATTTATCTTATTCTCCTTACACTATTCTTACTAGGTATCCTGAGGCTTTAGGATAATTAATACTCAAAGGAATTAAAGCAGCAAAGGGAGTGTTTGGAATTTCTTCCAATAAAATTTTTACTCCATATACTCTGAATCAAATTGATGAGTTAGCTAATGAGTTAAATACTTGGGCAATAATCATGGTCCAATCTAATGTTTCAATTGATAACCACTTACCATCTAACCCTTTATTGTCTTTTTGGTCATCGCATCCTGTAATTTTTCCAAAATTGAGAAGAAAAACACTTATCATGAATGCTTCAAATATATTCACTGATGTATCAAATAATGGTACAGCAGCAATAGTTATACCTGATAAAACTTATAAATTTTTAGTACCCAAACAATCAGCTCAAAAGGTAGAGCTTAATGCAGTATTACAAGCTTTTGAGATATTTAAATATTCTGTATTTAATTTATTTTCCGATAGTCAGTATATAGTTAATGCTATAGTATCCCTTGAAGTTGCTGGTAAGATTTCTCCTTTCTCTACTGTTTTCTCTTTACTTTCCAATATAAAAAGTCTAATCTGGGACAGAAAAGATCTATTCTTTATAAGACATATCAGGGCACATCCAAAAAGAAGATGATTTGACTCAAGGCCTTATCAGCTGATATCCAAAATTCCAGTTTGACTATCCTTACATCTGAGATAGAACCAGGATGCTTTTTTCATTATCTATTTTATTATTGCCCTTTCCCACATTCTATTTTGTTTTTTGAGCTCATACAGACCTAGTTTAATGTTTTGCTGATCAGTTCTATTTTTTGACAAAAGAGTTTTTGAACATTGCAATGGAGATTTCACGTGTAAAAAGTTATAAGGCCTTTACTATTAGGTTATGTGTTGTATGTATTATATTATGTGTGCACACTTGTGTTTTGTGTTATATGTTTGAATGTTCGTATGTCCATATATGATATATGATGAGCGCTCATAAAAAAAATGGATCCAAATATTTTTTTATTCACATTATTTAAATGGTTTAATTTAAATTGGGTAAAGAGCTGTTGAGGTTTGTTTTAAAATTTGAAAAAAAGGAGGTTAACAGATCTATTTCCTTTCTTTCACCTTTCCTTTTCATTATATTTAATAATTATCTTCAAGACAATGTAAATAGTTAAGAAAATTGTTTTCTTTCAGTGCCTTCTGGAATGTTACATAATTTTTCTTTAGCCATTATTGCCAGAATTCCTATCTTCATCCCAGAGCTGGTGAAATCAAAGATAAAACCAATCTACAGCTTCTGCAATAGCCATCACTGAAATGCTTGCAGAACTTGCCCAGACACATTGAGAACTCTCCTGTATGCATTGTAAACTACCTGTTTGTGCAGCGACTTGTGGTAGTGTTCGGGTATATTTGCTGATGATGTCATCGGTGGTACAATTTTTCCAAAAGGAGCCGTCAATTGGCTTGGTGTATCTTCCTCTCTTCTGTGTGTCATTATCGTCCAGCTAATGTTTGGGGGCCATTAGAGGTGAGGCAAAGAACCTCACCACCCCCCGGTGGTACAAAGACCTCTCCACAGGTGTTGCTGTAAACTGGACCGGTAGTCAGTGATGGGTAAGATCCAATTGCAATGGTACCAACTTAACGGGTAAGGACCATATGTACTATTGGACAACCTAAGGCAGGCACTGTCCCTAAGCCACATGTCTGTTGTTTAAACAGAGAGGGTTAGATGTTGAGAGCCACATCCGAAGGGGCCCCAGCAAAATTCCAGAAGCCAGCAAACTTCCAGCTGCTGGCTGATGATTGGCTCACAGCAACATCTACCTGATTGGCTCCTCTGCGGTGATGCTCATTGGGCTGTTTCCCTGCCCTTTCAGACCACGGAGTTGCTCATTAGGGGACTTATTTGGCTTTGCCCACATGACCTAGCCTATCGGCCTCAAGAGCAGGAGGATTGTGGGAGGTGGAGAGAGGCTTGTGTGGGAGGAAGAGGCTTTTGGGAAGCCAGTGGTGGCAGTTGGGGCTCTGAGGGTTTTTCCTGAGAGGCTGTTTTGTTTGGCGTGTGTGGTTTTAAAAATAAAGTTAGTTTCTTTTGACAAGTGGCTCCTGATTGTGCCCAGCAAGACTGCGGCATTATCCTAATATTTCTACAGTAACTGCCCCAGTTTAACAGCAATGCAAGTAGACTCTTATGGGACATGATTTGTATTTTGATGTTCATTTTTATTCAACACTGGTACATTACTATTTCTTCAGTTTATGCACATAAGAGGGTATATATTTCTTGCGCAAGTTGGCAAATTTATAGGCATTTGTTTCACTTTCAATCACTTCCTGCTTCAGAACACATGCATTACTCCAGGTTTCTTAACTGGTCTATTCGTGAGACTTCTTTTCAAACACATTATTTCCGATTTTCTTTATAATTGTTTAAGCAAAACTCACACACCCTTCATGATAAACCATAACTATCATTTCACAATTAGATGTATAACTGTTTGGAATGAATGATTGTATATCAATATAAGATTTCTTATATATTTTCTGATATCAATTCAATCCATGATTTAAAGTGGAACCAGTTATATTATTTATTCACAGTATGGTCTATTCATGCATTATCTATATTCATAGACACAGGGTACACCTCTTTGTACCCCCAATACTAATTTATACGTTTTCAAAATATTGCTCCCAGTAATAGAGGAAGAAATACTCATGTCACCTGATCTAAATATGCATGTTATCACAGTAATATTCTGGACGCAAAATGCAAAATTCACACGTGTGATTGTACCAAAGCCTAAATGGACACTGAACATGGATTACTAAAAACATCCATGTCCAGCTTGCATAACGCTCTCAAATGTCAATCCTATTGGTGACTACATATTTGTTTCTTCCTAATATATTCAACCTCAAAACTGTTGAAAATGTCTAATACTATCACTCACCCTGTACTTTGCCTGTTTTCCTAATGTCTCTATTGATATCGGCTTTCCTACATATTTTTCCCAGTTCATCATTGTGACTGACCCTTCACATGTGCTGACATTGATATTCACTCTCTAACCAAAACCCAATTGCTAAAGAACTTTTGGTACAAATACTAAATTCACCCTTGTTCCAAAATCTACCGACTATCTTCCTGATCCTATTGATTATCCCTGTTTGAGTGGATGTTCTCCTCTACATTCAATCATCCAAGGTACAAGTCCTATGGCATTGTATATCGACTTATCTGAGACATGTGTGCAGAACGTAATTTAAAGCTATGTATCACAATCAATTGCCCAATGCACTTCTGAGCTTCAAATCTCACCTAGATTTCTGTTTACATACTTATATTTCACCTCTGTATTCCTATAAATATTGCAGGTTCCCAATACCATTATTCATCCCACAGAATGATTCCTAAACCAAATCGATCCTGTTATTATCCCTAACCATTCACTGTTGCCTCAATCTAACATTACAAAAGAGCAGGGACAGAGTTCATCTTACAATACAGGAATGTAGGGGATCTTACACCTGCTGAGAACCTCAAATTTCTATGCAGAAATGATCCCTGGAGAAGATGTAGGCAGCTATGAAGGACCTGAGAGAGCAAAAGCCATCTTCCATGGCAAACACCTTTTGATAACGAAGGGATGTGTATGAATCAGCCTCTCTTTTCTTAATGTAGAGAAGATGGACCAAACCAGACCTGCGTGGAGAGGTGTTCCCGGGTGGCCATTGTTGATATACCATTCAAACTTGTCAAAGTGTCACAGGAAGTAGGGGCAGCCTCCATCTCATGAGACCCATGAAAGCAACTGTTAGGACAAAGTGGTTGCCAAGGCAGTGATCTCATTCAGTTCCTGAAGGAGGTGACCTACCTAACTTCGTTGGTGATGGAACTCTCTGAAATTGGGATCCAAGAAGCCAGGCAGCCAGAGCCAGTCCCAGTCCCAGTCCCAGTGGTTGAACTTGTTTGGATTTACCAAGGACAGAGTCAGTCTTTCTTGGTACCTAATGATATGAGGATGGCCAAATGCCAGTAGAGCTCAGAAAAGGGGCCTTTCCCTAGATAGCAGGTATTGGCTCAATGCTGCCTGCTGACAACTTCGTAGAGTGGGCCAAGAAGAATAGATCTGAGACAGGCCAGGCCATTTTGGGGGAACATAGTATGGCCCACCATTCAGAGGACACTCCAGATAGTCACAGACCTACTTGGGGGAAGGAGGTGCTTTTGTGGATGTGGATGTGAGTTTGTGGTTTTGTCTCATGTTCTGAAAATAGGTAGGAATGGTGGTTTGTATGGTTTGGAGTTGACTGTTTCTAGGAAGTCGTTTGGCAAGGCGAGTGTTTCTATGTCTGTGTATCCACTGTGTTCGTGGTTGTAGTCTTTAGAAAAGAGAATGCATCAATGGAGGTTTCCTGTCTAGTTGGAAGCTTCCCAGCATTCATCCTGCCCACTTTATAAATGGACTGTGGCTTGCCTTATGGATGGGCAACACCTACTATCTTCCTAAGATCCTCTACACATCTTGATTTCTGGCCTCTCTCCAGAATAGGCTCATGGTTTTGTGGCCAAGATATGTACCACCTCCAAAATCTGTTACATGGCCATGTAATGGATAGCTGAAGGGAATGGGAACATCTCAGAAAACTCAGATATCAGTGTAACCAGTAAAGTCTCAGTTTAAAAACCTTGCTTTGGCCCATTTGCTTACCTATGGTTATGTTGCCCTGAATGTCAGGAAGGTATTTGCCTCAGGCCACCCCTTTCTGAAGCCTGAAGAAAACATTTTTCAAATGGAAATGAATGGGCATCACCTGTGGATCTTTGCTTAATTGCTTTGGAAAGAGATGTGTCTGAATCAGCCACTTGGCCCTGTGTGAGGTTGGGGCTTTGATTCTCAGAAGGTGATAGATCTAAAGAAAGATCCCATGTGTGCTTGGGTTTTCTATTGCCTCCAACTCACATAAAGGATTTATACCTGACAATCAGTAGGATTAAATTGGAGAATCAGAACAGTATTAACGGCAGGCCTATTTGATCACTCCTGGTTCACAGGAAGGGTGCCTAGGTCACCCTGACTTTACGCAAATGAGGGGCAAGGGAGTTTATTTTGGAAACTGTCTTGGGCTTCGCCCCACATGGAAAATTCCATCCAGAGGTTACGATGAGTGTCTATATGGAAGATGATGAGGGCCATGTGGCAGTGTTTTGGTTTTAATTGTGGTCATTTGTGTGCTGGTTGGAAGAGATGACTGGGTACACCTGGACCTGAACTCTGGTGTGATTCCCCTTAGAGACTGAGTTCTGGAACTGACTTCAGGGAAGTATTGCCATTAATTTTGGTGGGATTTTAGGAGGCCACACATGAGAGTCGCCCTTGGAAACTGAGATCTAGTCTCAGGGTGTCTTTCCACAGTGCACTGGGAATCTCCACCAGGATATAAGACGATTTTATTCTGAAAGACTTGGCAACCATAGTAAAGAGTCAAAACACATATTGAACTCACATTGAGTAGACATCAATGGGTCAGGCTTCATGTGACATTTTGGCCACTCGTTGGGAAGCGTTGCCTTTTAGAGTTCTCCAGAGCTTTCATCCTCACCATTTAATGGTTCCTGAATGAATTGAAAAACCAGTGCATCCAACTTGATACTTGAAAAATGGCTAGATAAATACCATAAAATTTTTGAAATTCCCATGACCAGGTGGCACTGGAGAACCTTTGGATGTCCTGTTGCTGATCATGAGTGTACCAGACAGTGCCTTGAATCACTGGGTTTCATGAAAATGGTGTAGAACAGAGATGCCAGTAAGTTGGAATTTGCTGAGTAGTGGGCCTAGAACAGTGGTGGGCAGGTGTGTGATTAAACATCTGTGTTGGTGTCATGTGGATTGGCCATTGGCTTCCAAATGGCTTGTGACTGACATGGTGCAGCCAGCAGA
Source organism: Callospermophilus lateralis (assembly GCF_048772815.1). NCBI lineage: Eukaryota > Metazoa > Chordata > Mammalia > Rodentia > Sciuridae > Callospermophilus > Callospermophilus lateralis. Next base: position 665,498 of record NW_027514417.1, read on the forward strand.
CCCTTGCATGTAAAGGCATCTTGTTATATGGAGAGGTTTCAGGGCAATGTTCAGAATCAAGTTGCTAGGGACAAGGGGGAAGTCTATGTTGGATATAAGACTGGTTGGTGCATTCTCCTGGCAGACCCTGACCCACCACACATGACAGAACTCCCTCCAGCACTGTGTCCCAGTTGAACTACTTGTATTTCGTGAAGCAAACACCAAACTCCCATTGCAGCAGCTAGAAAGACCATGAAAAATGGAGGATGACCACATGGCTTCAGAGTCCACACAGGAAGACACTTAGCCCCCATTGGCCACAGTTTACATACAAAGAGAGAATTCTGCACTACTGCCTCATGTTCATTAAAGAATAAGAAAACATGTGCTCCAGGTTACATAGATGCAGACCCAGCTTTGATGGTCTCACTGCAAAGGAAGCTAAAGCTCCTGACTACAACATATATTTCCAGTGCCCAAACTCAGAGGCAGTTTTTCATAAGTCTTCCGGTCAGCAGAGCACAATGTTTGTGAAGTGTTTACCCTGTCCCTTACTTTTGGAAACTCTTCTACCACCCCCAAAGTTGTGAACTCCTGAGCATATTCCATTCCAGATAAGTATTCATAGATTTTCTAACTCTTCTCCTCTAATTGTGTCTAACTTGGGGCGAAGGTAATGTCAAGGCATTGTTCTTGATGAGAGTGGGATGATTATTTTTAGCACATATTTGCATAAACATTGGATTCATTTTCCTAATTTTCATTCGAAATACTGAATCACTCACACTAACCCATACCCTACTAGACTCTATATTCTGACTCCTAATCCTAATATAATGGAGAAAAATAACCCAAAATGAATAGACATACAAGCATTTCAGAGGAGGCATGGTGTATAATTGGACTTGCCTTTTGCATTATGTATAATTGGAGTTATAAATCTAGTCAATTTTTTGTTGAAATAGTTCTCCATGTGTTTTTTTAACTTTTGTTGTTTGTTGTTCAAAACATTATATAGTTCTTGATATATCATATTTCACACTTTGATTCAAGTGAGTTATGAACTCCCATTTTTATCCCGTATATAGTTTGCAAAATCATATCAGTTACGCATCCATTGATTTACATATTGCCATACTAGTGTCTGTTGTATTTTGCTGCCATTCCTATCCTCTACTATCCCCCCTCCCCTCCCCTCCCCTCCCATCTTCTCTCTCTACCCCCTATACTGTAATTTATTTTTCCCCCTTGTATTTTTCCCTTTCCCCTCACTTCCTCTTGTCCGTAATTTTGTATAACCCTGAGGGTTTTCTTCCATTTCCATGTAATTTCCCTTCTCTCTCCCTTTCCCTCCTACCTCTCATCCCAGTTTAATGTTAATCTTCTTCTCATGCTCTTTATCCGTACTCTGTTCTTAGTTACTCTCCTTATATCAAAGAAGACATTTGGCATTTGTTTTTTAGGGATTGGCTTCCTTCACTTAGCATAATCTGCTCTAATGCCATTCATTTCCCTGCAAATTCTATGATTTTGTCATTTTTTAATGCTGAGTAAAACTCCATTGTGAATTAATGCCACATTTTTTTAACCATTCGTCTATTGAAGGGCATCTAGGTTGGTTCCACACTCTTGCTATTGTGAATCGTGCTGCTATGAACATCAATGTAGCAGTGTCCATGTACCATGCTCTTTTTAGGTCTTTATGAAATAGACCGAGAAGAGTAGTAGCTGGGTCAAGTGGTGGGTTCCATTTCAAGCTTTCCATGAAATCTCCACACCGCTTTCAAAATTGGCTGCACCAATTTGCAGCCCCACCAGAAATGTACATGTGTACCCATTTACACACATCCTCGCCAAAACTTGTTGATGTTTGACTTCATAATGGCTGCCAATCTTACTGGAGTGAGATGGTATCTTATGGTGGTTTTGATTTGCATTTCTCTGACTGCTAGAGATGGTGAGCATTTTTTCATGTACTTATTGATTGATTGTATGTCCTCCTTTGAGAAGTGTCTGTTCAGGTCCTTGGGCCATTTGTTGATTGGGTTATTTTTTATCTTATTGTCTAATTTTTGAGTTCTTTGTATACTCTGGATATTAGGGCTCTATCTGAAGGGTGAAGAGTAATGATTTGTTCCCAGGATGTAGGCTCCCTATTTACCTCTCTTATTCTTTCTTTTGCTGAGAAAAAAAAAATTAAGTTTGATTAAGTCCCATTTCTTTATTCTTGTTATTAACTCTTGTGCTATGGGTGTCCTATTGCGGAATTTAGAGCCCGACCCCACAGTATGTAGATCATAGCCAACATTTTCTTCTATCACACGCCGTGTCTCTGATTTGATATCAAGCTCCTTGATCCATTTTTTGTTAACTTTTGTGCATGTCGAGAGGAAGGGATTCAGTTTCATTTTTTTTTCATTTGAATTTCCAGTTTTCCCAGCACCATTTGTTGAAGATGCTATCCTTCCTCCATTGCATGCTTTTAGCCCCTTTATCAAATATAAGATAGTATGTAGTTTTTTGGATTGGTTTCTGTGTCCTCTATTCTGTACCATTGGTCCACCCGCCTCTTTTGGTACCAGTACCATGCTCTTTGTGTTACTATTGCTCTGTAGTATAGTTTGATGTGTGGTATCGCTATACCGCCTGATTCACACTTTCTGCTTAGCATTGTTTTTGCTATTCTGGGTCTTTTATTTTTCGATATGAATTTCATGATTGCTTTCTCTATTTCTACATGAAATGCCGTTGGGATTTTGATTGGCATTGCATTAAACCTATAGAGAACTTTTGGTAATATCACCATTTTGATGATGTTAGTTCTGCCTATCCATGAACAAGGTATATTTTTCCATCTTCGAAAATCTTCTTTTATTTCTCTCTTTAGGGTTCTGTAGTTTTCATTGTATAAGTTTTTCACCTCTTTTGTTAGGTTGATTCCCAAGTATTTTATTTTTTCTGAGGATATTGTAAATGGAGTGGTTGTCCTCATTTCCATTTCAGACAATTTTTCGCTGATATACAGGAATGCCTTTGATTTGTGCATGTTGATTTTACATCCAGCCACTTTGGTGAATTCATTTATTATCTCTAATAGTTTCTTTGTAGACCCTTTTGGGTCTGCTAGGTATAGAATCATGTCATCTGCAAATAGTGATAATTTAAGTTTTTCTTTTCCTATTTTTATGCCTTTAATTTCTTTTGTCTGTCTAATTGCTCTGGCCAGTGTTTCTAGAACTATGTTGAACAGAAATGGTGAGAGAGGGCATCCCTGTCTTGTTCAAGATTTTAGAGGGAATGCCTTCAATTTTTCTCCATTCAGAATGATGCTAGCCTGAGGCTTAGCATAGATTGCTTTTACAGTATTGAGGTAGGTTCCTGTTATCCCTAGTTTTTCTAGAGTTTTGAACATAAAGGGATGCTGTACTTTGTTGAATGCTTTTTCTGCATCTATCGAGATGATCATATAGTTCTTATTTCTAAGTCTATTGATGTGGGAAATAACATTTATTGATTTCTGTATATTGAACGAACCTTGCATCCCATGGATGAATCCTACATGCTCATGGTGCACAATTTTTTGATATGTTTTCGTATCCGATTCATCAGAATTTTATTGAGGATTTTTGCACCTAGGTTCATTAGAGATATTGGTCTGTAGTTTTGCTACTTTATAGTGAGTTTCTCTGGTTTAGGAATCAGGGTGATGTTGGCCTCGTAGAATGAATTTGGAAGTTCTCCCTCTTTTTCTTTTTCCTAAAATAGCTTGAAAAGTATTGGTATTAATTCCTATTTAAATGTTTTTTAAAACTCCGCTGTATACACATCCGGTCCTGGGCTTTACTTAGTTGATAGTCTTTGGATGGTTTCTTCTATTTCCTCCATTGATATTGGTCTGTTTAAGTTGTCTATATCCTCCTGACTCAATCTGGGCAGATCAGATGACTTAAGAAATTTATCAATGCCTTCACTATCTTCTATTTTATTAAAGTATAAGGATTCAAAATATTTTCTGATTATCTTCCGTATTTCTGAAGTGTCTGTTGTGATATTGTCTTTTTCATCCCGTATGCTAGTAATTTGAGTTCTCTCTCTTCTTCTCTTCATTAAAATGTCTAAGGTTCTGTCGATTTTATTTATTTTTTGAAAGAACCAACGTTAAGTTTTGTCAATTTTTTCAATTGTTTCTTTTGTTTCGATTTCATTAATTTCAGCTCTGGTTTTAATTATTTCTTGCCTTCTACTTCTTTTTCTGTTGTTTTCTTCTTCTTTTTCTAGGGTTTTGAGATGAAGTATGATATCATTAATTTGTTGGGTTTTTTTTTCTTTTTTTAAGGAATGAATTCCAAGCAATGAAATTTCGTCTTAAAACTGCTTTCAATGTGTCCCATAGATTTTGATATGTTGTGTCTGTGTTTTCATTTATCTCTAAGAATTTTTTAATTTCCTCCTTGATGTCTTCTAAAACCCATTGATCATTCAGTAACCTATTGTTTATTCTCCAAGTGATGCATGATTTTTCTTTACTTCTTTTATCATTGATTTTCAGTTTCATTCCATTATGATCAGATGAGATGCATGGCATTATCTTTACTCCTTTATATTGTTTAAGAGTTGCCCTGTGATGTAATATATGATCTATTTTGAGAAAGATCCATGTGCTGCTGATAAAAAAGTGTAACTGCTTGATGTTGGGTGATTTATTCTGTATATGTCAATTAAGTCTATGTTATTAATTGTGTTATTGAGTTCTATACTGTTGCCTCAATCTAACATTACAAAAGAGCAGGGACAGAGTTCGCCTTACAATAAAGGAATGTAGGTTATCTGCAAACTACTGAGAACCTCAAAGTTCCATGCAGAAATGATCCCTGGAGAAGATGTAGGCAGCTATGAAGGACCTGAGAGAGCAAAAGCCATTTTCCATGGCAAACGACCTGGACAGGAAAAAGGGATGTGTCTGAATCAGCCTCTCTCTTCTTAATATAGAGAAGATGGACCAAACCAGCCCTGCGTGTACAGCTGTTCCCACGTGCCTATTGTTGATATTCCATTCTAAGTAGTCAAATTTTCACAGGAAGTAGGGGCAGCCTCCATCTCATGGGACCCATGGATGCAACTGTTAGGACAAAGTGGTTGCCAAGGCAGCGACCTCATTCAGTTCCTGAAAGAAGTGACCTACCCAACTTCCTTGGTGACGGAACTCTATGAACTTGGGATCCAAGAAGCCAGGTACCCAGAGCCAGTCGCAGTACCAGTCCCAGTGGGCCCACTTTTTTGGATTTACAAAGTACAGAGTCAGACCTTCTTGGTAACTACTGATGTGAGGAGGGCCAATTGCCAGTAGAGCTCTGAAGAGGGTTTTTCCTGAGATTGCAGGTAGTGGCTAACCGTTGACTCCTCACAGTTTTACAGAGTTGGCAAAGGAGACCAGATCTGAGACATGACAGGCCATTTCGGGGGGAAAATATTATGGCCCACCAGTCAGAGGACACTCCAGATAGTCACAGTCCTACTTGGGGGAAGGAGGTGGCATTGTGGGTGTGGGTGTGAGTGTGTGGTGTACCAGACAGTGCCTTGATTAAATGGGTTTAAGGAAAATTGTGCAGAACAGAGTTGCCAGTAAGTTGGACCCTCCTGAGTAGTGGAGCCAAAGCTGTGGTGTGCAGGTGTGTGATAAATCATCTGTGGTGGGGCCATGTGGATTTGCCATTGATTTCCAAATGGATTGACACTGACACGGGGCAGTGAGGAGACCCTTGAATGTAAAGGCATCTTGTTATATGGATAGTTTTCAGGGCAATGTGCAGAATCAGGTTGCTATGGACAAGGGGGCAAGCTATGTGGGAATGAAGCCTGATTGTTGCATTCTCTTGCAGACCCTGAAAAACCACACGTGACAGAACTCCCTCCAGCACTGTGTCCCAGTTGAACTCCTTGTATTTCATAAAGTAAATACCAAACTCCCAGTGCAGCAGCAGGAAAAAACCACGAAAAGTTGAGGATGACCAAAAAGCTTCACTGTCCACACGGGGAGACCCTTAGCCCCCAGTGGCCACAATTTACCTACAACGTGAGAATTCAGCACTGCTGCCTCATGTGCATTGGAAAATAAGAAAGAATGTCCTCCAGGAAACATAGATGCAGACCCAGCTTTGATGGTCTCTATACAAAGGAAGCTAAAACTCCTTACAACAACATATATTTCAAGTGCCCATCCTCAGAGGTAGTTTCTCAAGAATTTTTTTAGGCCAGCAGACCTCCATATTTCTGGAGTGTTTACCCTGTCCCTTACGTTGGAAGACTCCTCTATTACATCCAAGTTTGTGAACTCCTGAGCATTTTCTATTCCAGATATATATTCACAGAATTTCAAACTCTTCTCCTCTAATTGTTTCTTATTTGGGGCGAAGGTGACGTGAAGGCATTGTTGTGGATGAGAGTGGGAAGATTTTCGTGTAGCACATGTTTGCATACACATTGGATTCATTTTCCTATTTTCCATTCGAAATACTGAATCTCTGACACTAACGCACACCCTACTAGACTCAGACTACTATTCCTAATATGATGGAGAAAAATAACCCAAACAGAATAGAAATACAAGAAGTTCAGAGGAGGCATGGTGTATAGTTGGACTTCCTTTTGCATGATAAAGTGTAGGTGTTATAAATCTAGTCAATTTTTATTGAAATAGTTCTCCATGAGTTTTTTTTCCTTTAATTTTTATTGTTGGATCGTCAAAGCATTACATAGTTCTTGACATATCATACTTCACACTTTGATTCAAGTGGGTTTTGAACTTCCATTTTTCCCCGTATACAGATTGCAGCATCCCATTGGTTACACATCCACTGTTTTACATATTGCTATAGTGTCTGTTGTATTCTGCTGTCTTTCCTATCTACTATCTCCCATCCCCTTCCCTCCAATCTTCTCTCTCTACACCACCTACTGTAATTTATTTCTTCCCCTTGTTTTATTCCCCTTTCTTCTCATTTCCTCTTGTATTTAATTTTGTATAACCATGAGGATCTCCTTCCATTTCCATGCAATTTCCCTTCTCTTTCCTTTCATTCCCACCTGTCACCCCTGTTTAATGTTAATCTTCTTCTCATGCTCTTCCTCCCAACTCTGTTCTTAGTTACTCTCGTTATATCAAAGAAAATATTTGGCATTTGTTTTTTAGGCTTTTGCTCTCTTCACTTAGCATAATCTGTTTAATGCCATCCATTTCTCTGCAAATTTTATGATTTTGTCATTTTTTAATGCAGAATAATACACCATTGTGTATAAATGCCACAATTTTTTTTTTATCCATTCATCTTTTGAAGGGCACCGAGTTTGGTTCCACAGTCTTCCTATTGTGAATTGTGCTGCTAGAACATCGATTTATCAGTGTCCCTGTACGATGCTCTTTTTAGGTCTTTAGCGAATAGACTGAGAAGAAAAATAGCTGGGTCAAATGATGTTTCCATTCCCAGCTTTCCAAGAAATCTCCATACTTCTTTCCAAATTGGCTGCACCAATTTGCAGTCCCACCAGCAATGTACAGGTGTACCCTTTTCCCCACATCCTCGCCACCACTTGTTGTTGTTTGACTTCATATTGGCTGCCACTCATACTGGAGCGAGATGGTATCTTAGGGTGGATTTGTTTTGCATTTCTCTGACTGCTAGAGATGGTGAACATTTTTTCATGGACTTGTTGATTGATTGTATGTCCTCCTCTGAGAAGTGTCTGTTCAGGTACTTGGCCCATTTGTTGATTGCATTATTCGTTTTCTTATTGTTTAATTTTTTGAGTTCCTTGTATACTTTGGAAATTAGGGCTCTCTCTGAAGTGTGAGGAGTAAGATTTGTTCCCAGGATGTAGGCTCTTTAATTACCTCTCTTATTGTTTTTGTTACTGAGAAAAATCTATTTAGTTTGAGTAAGTCCCATTTGTTCATTCTAGTTATTAAATCTTGTGCTATGGGTGTCCTATTGAGGAATTTGGAGCCCGACCCCACAGTATGTACATCGTAGCCAAGGTTTTCTTCTATCAGAAGCTGTGTCTCTGATTTGATATCAAGCTGTTTGATTAATTTTGACTTAACTTTTGTGTATGGCGAGAGAAAGGGATTCAGTTTCATTTTGTTACATATGGAACTCCAGTTTTCCCACCACTAGTTTTTGAAGATGCTATCCTTCCTCCATTGCATGCTTTTAGCCCCTTTATCAAATATAAGATAGTTGTGGTTTTGTGGATTTGTTTCTGTGTCCCCTATTATGTACCATTAGTCCAACCACCTATTTTGGTACCAGTACTATGCTCTTTTTGTTAGTATTGCTCTGTAGTATAGTTTGAGGTCTGGTATCGCTCTACCGCCTGATTCACACTTCCTGCTTAGCATTGTTTTTGCTATTCTAAGTCTTTTATTTTTCCATATGAATTTCATTATTGTTTTATCTATTTCTACAAGAAATGCCGTTGTGATTTTGATTGGCATTGCATTAAACCTGCAGAGAACTTTTGGGAATATCGCCATTTTGATGATGTTAGTTCTGCGTATCCATGAACAGGGTATATTTTTTCATCTTCTAAGATCTTCTTCTATTTCTCTCTTTAGGGTTCTGTAGTTTTCATTGTGTAAGTCTTTCACCTCTTTTGTTAGGTTGATTTCCAAGTATTTTATTTTTTTGAGGATATTCTGAGTGGAGTGGTTTCCTAATTTCCATTTCAGAGGATTAGTCACTGATATACAGGAATTACTTTGATTTATGCTTGTTGATTTTATATCCTGCCACTTTGCTGAATTCATTTATTAGCTCTAATAGGTTTTTGTAGACCCTTTTGGGTCTGCTAGGTACATAATCATGTCAGCTACAAATAGTGATAATCTAAGTTCTTCTTTTCCTTTTTTTTACGCCTTTAATTTCTTTCATTTTTCTAATTGCTCTTGCCAGTGTTTCGAAAACTATGTTGAACAGAAGTGTTGAGAGAGGGCATCCCTATCTTGTTCCAGATTTTAGAGAGAATGCCTTCAGTTTTTATCAATTTAGAATGATGCTGGCCTGAGGCTTAGCATAGATTGCTTTTACAATATTGAGGTATGTTCCTATTATCCCTAGATTTTCTAGAGTTTTGAACAGAATGGGTTGCTGTACTTTGTCGAATGTTTTTTTCTGCATATATCGGGATGATTATATGGTTCTTATTTTTAAGTCTATTGAAGTGGTGAATAACAATTATTGATTTCCATATATTGAACCAGCTTTGCATCCCAGGGATGAATCCTACTTGATCATGTTGCACATTTTTTTAATATGTTTTTGTGTCTGATTTGCCAGAATTTTATTGAGAATTTTTGCATCTAGGTTCATTAGAGATATTGGTCTGTAGTTTTGTTTCTTTGAAGTGTCTTTGTCTGGTTTAGGAATCAGGGTAATATTGGCCTCCTAGAATAAAATTGGAAGTTGTCCCTCTTTTTCTATTTCCTGAAATATCTTGAAAACTATTGGTATTAGTTCCGCTTTAAAGGTTTTGTAAAACTCTGCTGTATATATATCCAATCCTAGGCTTTTCTTAGTTGGTAGTCTTTTGATGATTTCTTCTGTTTCCTCAATTGATATTGGTCTGTTTAGGTTATCTATATCCCCCTGACTCAATCTGGGCAGATCATATGACTTAAGAAATTTATTGATGCCTTCACTATCTTCTAATTTATTGGAGTATAAGGATTCAAAATAATTTCTGATTATCTTCTGTATTCTGAAGTGTCTGTTATGATATTGCCATTTTCATCCCGTATGCTAGTAATTTGAGTTCTCTCTCTTCTTCTCTTCCTTAACATGGCTAAGGGTCTGTCGATTTTATTTATTTTTTCAAAGAATCAACTTTTAGTTTTGTCAATTTTTCAATTGTTTCTTTTATTTCAATTTTATTAATTTCAGCTCTGATTTTAACAATTTCTTGCCTTCTACTTCTTTTGCTGTTGTTTTCTCATGTTTTTCTAGAATTTTGAGATGAACCATGAGATCTTTTATTTGTTGTCTTTTTCCTTTTTTAGGAAAGTACTCCAGGCAATGAATTTTCCTCTTAGAACTGCTTTCAATGTGTCCCCTAGATTCTGATATGTTCAGTCTGTCTTTTCATTTATCTCTAAGATATTTTTTATTTTCCTCCTAGATGTCTTCGATAACCCATTGATCATTCAGTAGTCTATTGTTCATTCTCCAAGTGATGGATGATTTTTCCTTCCTTCTTTTACCATTGATTTTCAGTTTCATTCCATTATGATCAGATAAGATGCCTGGTATTATCTGTACTCCTTTATATTTTCTAAGAGTTGCCCTGTGACATAATATATGATGTATTTTTGAGAGGTATCTATGTGTTACTGAGAAAAAAGTGTAACTGCTTGTTGTTTGGTGGTATATTCTATATATGTGAATTAAGTCCAATTTATTAATTGTGTTATTGATTTCTATTGTTTCCTTATTCAACTTTTGTTTGGAAGATCTGTCCAGTAGTGAGAGAGGTGTGTTGAAGTCTCCCATGATTATTGTATGGTGGTCTATTAGACTCTTGAACTTGAGAAGAGTTTGTTTAGTGAACATAGCTGCACCATTGTTTGGGGTATATACATTTATGATTGTTATGTCTTGTTGGTGTATGGTTCCCTTGAGCAGTATGTAGTGTCCCTCTTTATCCCTTTTGATAAACTTTGGCTTGAAATCTATTTTATTTTATATGAGTATGGACACTCCTGCTTGTTTCTGAAGTCCATATGAGTGATATGATTTTTCTCAACTGTTCACCTTCAGTCTATGTACGTCTTTTCCAATCAATTGCGTCTCCTGTAGGCAGCATATTGTTGGGTCTTGTTTTGTGATTCATTCTACTATCCTGTGTCTCTTAATTTGTGAGTTTAAGCCATTAACTTTTACGGTTATTATTGAGATATGGGTTGTTCTTCCAGCCATATTTGTTTATTTATGTTACTAAGCATGGTTTGTTTTTCTTTGATTATTTTCCCCCCTTTACTGTACTACCTCCCACTGTTGGTTTTCATTGTTATTTTCCATTTCCTCTTCCGATCATCTTTTGCCGAGGATGTTTTGAGGAGATGGTTTTCTAGCTGCAAATTCTTTTAAATTTTGTTTATCATGGAAGGTTTTAATTTCATCTTCCATCCTGAAGCTTAATTTCGCTGGATGCACAATCATTGGTTGAAACCCATTTTCTTTCAGCTTTGGAAAAATGTTATTCCAGGATCTTCTAGCTTTCAGAGTCTGTGTTGAAAGATCAGCTGTTATAATGATTGGTTTACCGCTAAATGTAATCTGCTTCCTTTCTCTTGTAGCTTTTAAAATCCTCTCCTTATTCTGTATGTTTGGCATCTTCATTATAATATGTCTAAATGTGGATCTCTTATGATTTTGCACATTCGGCATCCTGTAGGCTTCTAGGATTTGGGATTCTGTCTCATTCTTCAAGTCTGGGAAGATTTCCCATATTGTTTCATTGAATTGATTTCTCATTCCTTTGTTTTGGACCTCTATACCTTCCTGTATCCCAATGATTCTTAAGTTTGGTGTCTTTATGTTATCCCATATTTCTTGGATGTTCTGCTCATGGTTTCTTAACAGTCTTGCTAGCTGTCTCGGTTCTTTTCAAGTTGAAATACATTGTCTGATGTTCCATCTTCTAAGTGATCTCCTCTGCTGGTAGTATTCTCAATTGAGTTTTTAAGTTGGTTTATTGCTTCCTGCATTTCTATGATTTCTGCTTGTTTGTTTTTTATAACCTCTATCTCCCTGTATAGTTGATCTTTTGCTTCTTGGATTTGTTTATGTAATTCATTGTCAAAGTGATCTTTCATTGTCTGATTTTGCTGTCTAACGACTTCCTTGAGACTCCAGATCATCTGAAGCATGTATGTTTTGAATTCTTTATCTGACATTCCATCTGCTGCAGGTATTACCTCTTCTAATGTTGAGTTGACCTTCATTGCTTGTTGTCCTTTCTTTCCTTGTCTTTTCATACTGTTCGCGTATCTTTCTGTTTGTTCAAAATGTTGTGTTATTGAATTTTACCCCTAAATATTTATACTGCTCTTTTATAGTTGCAAAGTCTCCCTCACAGGCGCAGGCCGTGGCTCTGCCCCTCCTCCAAATCGGGCAATGTGCCTACCTCACCAGCAGGCTGCTTGGCCTGTTCTGCCGGTCGGTAGCACGTCTTCCTACCTTGGAGGAGCGGGCAGCAGCTCTACCCCTGTGCTGGCGCTGGGCCTGTTCTGCCAGTGGGTCACAGGTCCACCTACCCTGCAGGTGCGGTTGTCGGCTCTGCCCCTCCGCATGACGCTGGGCCTCTTCTGTCTGTGGGTTGAAGGTCGGTCTACCTTGCAGCCGCGGGTGGCGGCTCTACTCCTTCCCAAACCGGGGTGATGTGTCTAAAATGCTGGCAAGTCACAGGGCCTCTTGTGCCGGTGGTTCAGAAGTCCACCTGCCTTGCAGGCACAGGCAGGAGCTCGGACCCTCCCCCAACCTGGTGATGTGTCTACCACCCTATCGGGCCCCTGGGCCAGGTCTGTCCATGTTCGCAGGTCCACCTACTTCGCAGGCGTGGGGGGCGTCTCTGCCCTTCTGAAGGCCGCTGGGCCTGTTCTGCCGGTGGGTTGCTGTTCACCAACCTTGACGTCGCAAGGGGCGCCTCTGCCCCACCGCGGTTTTCTGGGCCTGTTCTGCCTGTGGGTCGCAGGTCCGCGTACCTTGCAGCCGGGCGGTGGCTCTGCCCTTTCCCCAACCAGTGCGATGTGTCTTTTATGATTGGCGGGCCGCTAGGCCTGTTCTACCGGTGGGTGGATGGTCCGCCTACCTTGCAGGTGCGGTTGGTGGCTCTGTCCCTCCTTCTATTCATGTGTATTTAAAGTTAACAAATATGTGAATTCCTGTCTCCATTTCTCTGTACCCTATTCAGCCCATGTATTTTTATATGCACATATACAATCCTACCTGGTATCACAAGTAAATACTTATGAGGTTGCTGACATGGCAGATACAAATTGTGAGAAGAGATCACTCCTCCTAAACGCTGATGGAAATTAAAATTCAAACTATGGGTGAGCTTCCTAGTTGAACAACATTATACATAAATCTATGTTCAGTAAAATGAAGATTTTTGGATTTGTGGATGATATATATTTCATGATGTATTTCGATTGGCATATATTGCTACTTTTAAATGTCTCTCTCTGTGTGTGTGTGTGTATGTGTGTGTAGGTATAAATATATATATATATTTACTGTCCAGATTTTTCAAAATATAAAATATATGTGTCTTATTATACACTCCCTCAATTCATTCATGTTCATGTATGTGGATTTATTATCAACTTTTCACAAGATTATTTTCAGAAATATTGATCCACCTGAAATACATATTTGTTTCCTAGTACTGAAAACTAACTACAGTGAATTGTGCATACAAATCCTAATATTTCTACAGTTACTGACCATGTTTAACATCAATGCAAGTAGATTCCTATGGGACATGATATGTATTTTGACGTTCATTTTTTTTCAACACTGGTAAATTACTATTTCTTCAGTTTATGCACATCATAGGGTATTTATTTAATCCACAAGTTAGCAAATTTATATGAATTTTTTTCACTTTCCATCACATCCTGCTTCAGAACACATGTATTCCTCCATGTTTCTTGACTAGTCTTTTCATGAGACTTCTTTCTAAACACATAATTTTGGATTTCCATAACCACTATTGAGGCAAACGTCACACACACTTCATGATAAACCATAAGACTAATATTACCATTAGATGTATAACAGGTTGGAATAAATGTATGAATATCAATATAACATTTCCTATATATTTTTAGATATCAATTCAATCCATTATTTAAATTTGGAACCAGTTATATTATTTATTCAGAGTATGGTCTATTCATGCATTTTCTCTATATTCATATAACACAGACTACACCTATTTGTACCCCCAATACTAATTTATTCGTTTTCAAAATATTGCTCCTCAAAATGGTGGAAGAAATACTCATGTCACCTGATCTATATATAAATTTTATCACAGTAATATTGTGGAAACAAAAAGCAAGGTCACACTTATGATTGTCCCAAATCCTAAATGGAAAGTGAGCATGGATTACTAAAAACATCCATGTCCAGGTTGCCTAATGCTCTCAAATGTCAGTCTTATTGGTGAATATATATTTGTTTATTCCTGAAATTACATATTCAACCTCAACCCTGTTGAAAATGTCTAATCCTATCACTCACTTTATACATTGCCTGATTTCCGAATGTCTTCATTGATATCTTTTTTTCTATATTTTTTCCCCAGTTAATCATTGTGACCGACTCTTCAAATGTGCTGACATTTACTTTCACTCTCTACCCAAACCCGTATTGCTAAAGATCTTTTGGTCCAAATCCTATACACACTCTTCATTATAAACCTACCGACTATCATCTTAATCCACCAACTATCCCTTTTTGACTGGATGTTGTCTTTGACATTCAATCATCCAAGGGACAAGGTCCTATGACATTGTATATCGATTTATCTGAGAGACCTGTGCAGAACATAATTTAAAGCTAAGAATCCAAATCATGGGCACAATGCCCTTCTGGGCTTTAAAAATTACCTAGATTTCTGTGTTCATACTTATATTTCACCTATATATTCTTGTAAATATTGCAAAATCACAATACCATTATTCATCCCGCAGAATGATTTCTAAACCAAATGGAACCTGTTATTAACCTTAACCATACAATGGTCCCTCAATCTAACTTTACAGAAGAGGAGGGACAGAATTGGTCTTCCAATATATAAATGTAGGGGATCTTCCAGCTACTGAGAACCTCAAAGTTCCATGCAGAAATGATCCCTGGAGAAGATGTAGGCAGCTATGAAGGACCTGAGAGAGCAGAACTCATCTTTCATGGCAAACAACCTGGTCAGGATGAAGGGATGTGTCAGAATCAGCCTCACTCTTCTTAATGTTGACAAGATGGACCAAACCAGGCCTGTGTGGAGAGCTGTTCCCAGGTGCCTATGGTTGATATACAATTCACAGTTGTGAAAGAGTCACAGGAAGTAGGGGCAGCCTCGTTCTCAGGAGAACCTTGGAAGCAAATGTTAGGACAAATTGGTTGCCAAAGCAGTGACCTCATTCAGTTCATAAAGGAAGTGACCTTCTTCACTTCCTTGGTGATAGAACTCTCTGAAATTGGGATCCAGGAAGCCATGAACCCAGAGCCAGTCCCAGTACCATTCCCAGTGGGCTCACATGTTTGGATTTACCAAGAACAGAGTCAATCTTTCTTGGTACCTACTGATATGAGGATGGCCAAATTTCAGGAGAGCTCTGCAGAGGGGCCTTTCCTGAGAAAGCAGGTAGTGGCTCACCACTGGCTCCTGACAACTTCACAGAGTTGTCCAATGAGATCAGATTTGAGACAGGACAGGCCATTTCAGGGAAACGTAGTATGGCCCACCAGTCAGAGGACACTCTGGATAGTCACAGACCTACTTGGGGAAAGGAGGTGCCTTTGTGGGTGTGGGTGTGAGTTTGTGGTTTTGTCTCATGTTCTAAGAATAGGTAGGAAAGGAGGTTTATTTGGTTTGGAGTGGACTGTTTCTAGTAAGTCTTTTGACAAGGTGAGTGTTTCTATGTCTGTGTATCCCACTGTGTTCATGGTTGTAGATATTAGAAAATAGAATGCATCAATGGATGTGTCCTCTTTAGTAGAAAGCTTCCCAGCATTCATCCTGCCCGATTGATGAATGGACTGTCGCTTCCCTTATGGATGGGCAACACCTACTATTTTCCTAAGGTCCTGTTTTCTTCCCGATTCTTTCCACTCTCCGGAATTGGCTCATGGTTTTGTGTCCAAAAAATGTACCACCTCCAACCTCTGTGACATAGCCATGTACTGAATAGCTAAAGGAATGGCGAGCATCTCAGAAAACTCAGATACCAGAGTGACGTGGAAAGCCTCAGTGGAGTAACCCTGCTTTGGGCCTTTTGCTAACCAATTCTTCTCTTCCACTGAATGTGAGGAAGGTCTTGGCCTCAGGCCACTCCTTTGTGAAGCCTGAAGAAAACAGTTTTCAAATGGAAATGAATGGGCATCACCTGTGGCTCTTTGTGAATTGCTTTGGAAACGGATATGTCTGAATCATCCTCTTGGCCCTGTGTGAGGCTGTGGCTTAGATCTCAGCACCTGTTGGATCAAAAGAAAGATCCCATGTGTGCATCCAAAACCAAAATGGAAAAAGATCAGTCATTGTTGATGAAGTCTCTCACCTTCCTCTGTTAGGTTCCTGACCTCCATCAAGTGAGAATAGTGATCCTTTGAAACAAATGAGTTCTTCAAAGCACTGCAGAGGCTAGCCCATACATGCTTGTGTTTTGTCATGTCTCCAAATCACATAAAGAATCTATACCAGACAGTCAGTAGGCCTCAAATTGGAGAAGCAGAGCAGTATTAATGGAAGGCATATTTGATCCCTCCTGGTTCACAGGAGGGGTGTTCAGGCCACCCAGATTTTAGGGAAAAGACGGGCAATGTCTTGGGCTTCGCCCCTCATGGAAAACTCCAGCCAGAGGTAATGAGTAGTGTCTATATGGAAGAAGATGAGGGCCATGTGGGAGTGTTTTGGTTTTAATTGTGGTCATTTGTGTGGCGGTTGGAAGAGATGACTGGGTCCACCTGGGCTTGAACTCTGCTGTGATTCCACTTAGAGACTGAGATCTGGAACTGACCTCAGAGAAATATTGCCATGAATTGTGTTGTGGTTTTAGGAGACCACACATGACATTCGCCCTTGGAACATGAGATCTATGCCCAGGGTGGCTTTCCACAAAAAACTGGGAATCTCAGACAGGATATCCCATGATTTTATTCTGAAAGACTTGCCATCCATAGTTGAGAGTCAAAACATACATAGACCTCACATTGTAGACCTAAATGGGCCTGGCTTCATTTGACCTTTTGGCCACTTTTTGAGAAGCCGTGCTTGGGAGAGTTTTCCAGAGCTTTCATTGAAATGAGCTTCCTAAACATTTAATGGTTCCTGAATGAATTGAAAACCACAGTGCTTCCAATTTTATCCTTGAAAAATGGATAGATAAATACCACGAAATTTTTAAATTTCCCATGACAAGGTGGCACTGGAGCACCTTTTAATGTCCTGTTCCTGATCAAGAGTGTACTAGACAGTGCCTTGATGGTGTAGAACTGAGATGCCAGGAAGTTGGAGCACGCTAAGTAGTGGGGTTAGAGCAGTGGTGGGGAGGTGTGTGATTAACCATGCATGGTGGTTTCATGGGGATCTGCCATTACCCTACAAATGGATTGTGACTGACATGGTGCAGCCAGCAGACCCTTTTATGTAAAGGCATCTTTTTATATTGAGAGGTTTCAGGGCATTGTTCAGAATCGGGTTGCTATAGTCAATGGGGAAAACTATGTGGGATAGAAGCCTGTTCTGTGCATTCTCTTGCAGACCCTGAAAAACCACACATGACCGAACTCCCTCCAGCACTGTGTTCCAGTTGAACTCCTTGTATTTTGTGAAGCAAATACCAAACTCACATTGCAGCAGCAAGAAACACCACGACAAGTGGAGGATGACCAAAAGACTTCACAGTCCACACGGAGACAGACTTAGCCCCCAGTGGTCACAGTTTACCCTCAAAGAGAGAATTCAGCACTGCTCCCATATGTTCATTAGAAAATAAGAAACCATGTCCTCCAGGTCACTTAGATACATGCCCAGCTTTGATGGTCTCTCTACAAAGGAAGCTAAAGCTCCTGAAAACAACAAATATTTCAAGTGCCCAAACTCAGAGGCAGTTTCTCAAGAAGTCTTTAGTCCAGCAGAGCTCCATGTTTGTGGAGTATTTACCCTGTCCCTTACTTTTGGAAACTCCTCTACCACCTTCATGGTTGTAAACTCTTAAGCATATTCCATTCCAGATATGTATTCACAGATTTTCTAACTCTTCCACTCTAATTGTGTTTTACTTGGGGCGAAGGTAAAGTCAAGTCATTGTTCTGGATGAGAGTGGGATGATTTTTATGTAGTACATATTTACATATACATTGAATTTATTTTCCTATTTTCCATTCATAATACTGAACCCTGACATTAACCCATAACCTACTAGACTCTGACTACTAATTCAAATATGATGGAGAAAAATAACCCAAACAGAATAGAAATAAAAGCAGTTCAGAGGAGGCATGGTGTATACTTGGACTTGCCGTTTACATTATATAGGGTAGTAGTATTAAATCTACTCAATTTTTTGTTGAAATAGTTCTCCATGTGATTTTAAAGTTAACAAATAGGTGAATTCCTCTCTCCCTTTCTCTGTAGCCAATTCAGCACATGTATTTTTATATGCACATATAGAATCATACCTGTTATCACATGTACATTCTTGTGAGGTGGCTGACTGGGCAGATACAAATTGGGATAACAGATCACTCCTCCTAAACCCAGTTAGAACTGAAAATTCAACCTATGGGTGAGCTTCGTAGATAAACAACATGATAAATAAATCTATGATCAGTAAAATGAATATTTTTGGATCATTGGATGATATATATTTCATGATGAATTTTGATTGGCATATATATTGCTACTTTTTATTTTCAGAATATAAAATATATGTGTCTTATTGTACACTCCCTAAGTTCATTCATATTCACTGTATGTGGATTTATAAAAAAATTTTCAAAAGTTTATTCTCAGAAAAATTCATCTACCTGCAATACATTTTTGTTTCTTAGAACTGAAAACCAACTTCAGTGAATGGTGCATACGAATCCTAATATTTCTACAGTAACTGACACAGTTTAACATCAATGCAAGTACATTCCTATGAGACATGATGTGTATTGTGATGTTTATTTTTAGTCAACACTGGTACATTACTATTTCTTCAGTTGATGCCCATCATAAGATATATATTTCATCCACAAGTTAGCAAATTTAAAGGCATTTGTTTCAATTTCAATAACTTCTTGCTTCAGAAAACATGTATTCCTCCTTGTTTCTTGACTGGTCTTTTCATAAGACTTCTTTCTAAACACATTATTTTCGTTTTCCATAATCACTTTTGAAGCAAAACTCACACACTCTTCATGATAAAACATAACCCTAATATTACCATTCGAAGTATAACTGGTTGGAATGAATGATTGTATATCAATATAAGAATTCCTGTATATTTTCCGATATCAATTCAATCTTTTATTTAAAGTGGAACCAGTTATATTATTTATTCATAATATGGTCTATTCTTGCATTATCTCTATATATTCATAGACACAGGGTACACCTATTTGTACCCCCATACTCATTTATACACCTTAAAAATATTGCTCCCAGAAATGGTGGAAAAATTATTCATGTCACCTGATCTACATATACATTTTATCACAGTAGTATTCTGGACACAAAATGCAAAGGTCACATTTCTGATTGTACCAAAGCCTAAATTTATAGTGAGCATGTATTTCTAAAACATCCATGTCCAGGTTGCCTAATGCTCTCAAATGTCAATCCAATTGGTGACTACATATGTGTTTCTTCCTAAGATTATATATTCAAACTCAACCCTGTTGAAAATGTCTAATCCTATCACTCACTTTTACTTTGCCTGATATCCAAAAGTCTCTACTGATATATGCTTTCCTACATAATTTCCCAGGTTCATGATTTTGACTGACTGTTCATATGTGCTGACATTTACATTCACTCTCTACCTGAAACCCAATTTCTAAATAACTTTTGGTCCAAATCCTATACTCACTCTTCTTTCTGAATATACCTACTATCTCCCAAATCCTACTGACTATCCTTTTTTGAATTGGTGTTCTCTTCGACATTCAATCACCCAAGGTACAAGGTCCAATGCCAATGTATATTAATTTATCTGAGACATCTGTGCAGGACATAATTCAGAGCTAAGTCTCCCAATCAAGGGCCTCATACTTTTCTGGGCTTCAAATCTTACTTAGATTTCTGTTTACATACAGTGTGACCAGGAAAGTCTCAGTGGAGAAACCCTGCTTTGGGCCTTTTGTTTACCTATTGTTCTTTTGCCCTGAATGTCAGGAAGGTCTTTGCCTCAGGCCACACGTTTGTGAAGCCTGAAGAAACAGTTTTCAAATGGAAATGAATGGGCATCCCCTGTGGCTCTTTGCTTAATTGCTTTGTAAAGATATGTGTCTGAATCAGCCTCTTAGCCCTCTGTGAGGCTGTGGCTTATATTCTCAACTCCTGATGGATGTAAAGAAAGATACCATGTGTGCATCCAAAATCAAAATGGCAAAAATTGCAGTCATTGTGGATGAAGCCTCTCGCCTTCCTCTGTAAGGTTCCTGACCTCCATCAAGTGAGAATAGGGATCCTTTGATCAAATGAATTCTTCAAGGCCCTGCAGAGGGTAGCCCATAGGTGCTTGGGTTTTCTCATGAGTCCAGTTCACATAAAGAATCTAAACCCCACAGTCAGAGACCTCAAGTTGGAGAAGTGGAAAAGTATTAATGGCAGGCCTATTTGATCACTCCTGGTTCACAGGAATGATGTCGAGGCCACAGTGACTTTAGACAAATGAGAGGCAAGGGAGCATTTTTTGGACACTGTCTTTGGTTGCACCCCTAGTGGAAAAGTCCAGCCAAAGGTTATGATGAGTGTCTATATGGAAGAAGATTAGGGCCGTGTGGAGTGTTTTGGATTTAATTGTGGTCATTTGTGTGGTGGTTGGAAGAAATGACAAGGTCCACCTGGCCTTGAACTCTGGTGTGATTCCTCTTAGAGACTGAGTTCTTGAACCGACATCAGAGAAGTATTGCCATGAATTGTGTTGGGATTTTAGGAGGCCACGCATAAGAGTCGCCCTTGGAAACTGAGATCTAGGCCCAGGTTGGCTTTCCACATATCACTGGGTATCTCAGCCAGGATACCAAATGAATTTATTCTGAAAAACTTGGCAGCCATAGTTGAGAGTCAAATATCACACGGACCTCACATTGTAGACCTCAATAGGCCTGGCTTCATGTGACCTTTTGGCCATTCTTTGGGAAGCCTTGCCTGTGAGAGTTCTCCAGATCTTTCATTGAAATGAGCTTCCTCAACATTTAACGGTTCCTTAATATATTGAAACCCACAGTGCCTCCAACATCATCCTTGAAAAATGGCTAGATAGATACCATAATTTTTTTCAAATTCCCATGACCAGGTAGCACTGGAGAACCTTTGGATGTCCTGGTGTTGATCTTGAGTATGCCAGACAGTGCCTTGATTGACTGGGTTTCATGAAAATGGTGTAGAACAGAGATGCCAGTAAGTTGGAGCCGGCTGAGTAGTGGGGCTAGAACAGTGCTGGGCAGGTGTGTGATAAAACATGTGGTGGGGCAATATGGATCTCTTTTTGGCTTCCAAATGGCTTGTGACTGACATGGTGCAGACAGAAGACCCTTCTTTGTAAAGGCATCTTGTTATTTGGAGAGGTTTCAGGGCAATGTTCAGAAACAGGTTGCTATGGTCAAGGGAGCAAACTATGTGGGATAGAAGCCTGGTTGGTGCATTCTCCTGCAGACCCTGACCCACCACTCAGACAGAAATCCCTCCAGCACTGTGACACAGTTGAACTCCTTGTATTTTGTGAAGCAAATACCAAACTCCCAGTGCAGCAGCAAGAGACACCAAAAAAATTGCAGGATGACCAAATGGCTTCACAGTCCACACAGGGAGAAACTTAGCCCCCAGTGTCCACAGGTTACCTACTAAAAGGGAATTCAGCACTGCTTCCTCATTTTCATTGGAAAATAAGAAGCCATGTCCTCCAGGTCACATAGATGCACACCCAGCTTTGATCGTCTCACTACAAGGGAAGCTAAAGCTCCTGACAACTACATATATTTCAAGTGCCCAACCACACAGGCAGTTTCTCAAGAAGTCTTTAGGCCAGCAGAGCTCCATGTTTGTGGAGTGTTTACCATGTCCTTTACATTTGGAAACTCCTCTACCACCTCCAAGGTTTCAAAACCTTGAGCATATTCCATTCCAGATATGTATTCACTGACTTTCTAACTCTTCTCCTCTAATGGTGTTTTAGTTGGGGTGAAAGTACTGTCAAGGCATTATTCTGGATGAGAGTGGGAACATTTTTTTGTAGCACATATTTACATACACATTGGATTCATTTTCTAATTTTCCATTCCAAATATTGAATCCCTGACACTAACCCGTAACCTACTACACTCTGACTACTAATACTAATAAGATGGAGAAAAATAACCCAAACAGAATAAAAATACAAGCATTACAGGAGGCATGGTGTGTAGTTGGACTTGCCTTTTGCCTTAAATATGGTAGGAGTTATAAATCTAGTCAATTTTTTGTTGAAATCGTTCTACATGTTTTTTTAAAGTAAACCATTCTGTGAATTCCTGTCTCCCTTTCTCTGTAGCCTATTCACCACCTGTATTTTTATATGCACACATAGAATCTTACCTGGGACCACACGCACATTCTTGTGAGGTGGCTAACTTGGCAGATACAAATTGTAAGGGATCACTCTTCCTAAACGATGTTGGAACTGAAAATTCAAATTATGTGTGAGCTTTCTACTTGAACAATATTATTCATAAATCCATTTTCAGTAAAATAAATATTTTTGGATCTGTCGATGATATATATTTCATTATAAATTTTGATTGGCATATATATTGCTATTTTTAATGTATCTCTGTGTGTGTATCTATATATCTATATATCTAGATCTATATATCTATCTATATATATCTATATCTATCTATCTATCTATCTATCTATATCTATCTATATCTATCTATCTATCTATATCTATATCTATATCTATATCTATATCTATATCTATATCTATATCTATCTATCTATATATATATATATATTTATATATACACTCTCCAGATTTTTCAAAATATGAAATGTGTGTCTTATTTTACACTCACCAAATTCATTCATATTCATGTATGTGGATTTATAATCAACTTTTCACAAGGTTATTCTTAGAAATATTCATTCACCTGAAATACATATTTGTTTCCTAGTACTGAAAATAATTCAGTGAATGGTGCATACAAATCCTAATATTTCTACATTAACTGACCCAGATTAACATCAATGCAAGTAGATTCCAATCAGACATGATGTGTATTTTGACGTTCATTTTTATTCAACACTGGTAGATTACTATTTCTTTAATTTATGCACATCATAGGATATATATTTCATCCACAAGTTAGGAAATTTATAGGCATTTCTTTCACTATCAATCACTTCCTGCTTCAGAACACATGTATTCCTCCATATTTTTTGACTGGTCTTTTCATGAGAAAAGGGACAGACAAGGCAAGGCAAGGCACCTAAGATAGCACCAAAGACAGGGAAACAGTCCTATTTGGACTGTTGTCCAGAGCTTTCATTGAAATGAGCTTCCTCACCATTTAACGGTTTAGAGGGCATTGCTTCTGTTGTAATCAATTAATCCCCTGAACCCCAAGTTTAGGTTGTTTCACAATTTTGTACCCAACATGTAAGGGAGTGGCTCAGAATTCCACAGTCTGCAGAAGTTCACAAAAAGCAGGATTTTTTCTCTATTCTGGGCAAGTTAACATTTTAAGGACCCCTGGGAGGGGCAGAGCTTTTTTCTTCCCTTTTTTTCCTTGCCAGCTGTTACCATGGAGCCCAGTTTGTAACTTCTTTATCTTAGAAATATAGACATTTCTGTGAACCCCCAGCTCAAGGCCAGAGGCCTTGTTCACATATGGCCAGCATTGTGACTGACTCTTTCCAAACACATTATTTTCGATTTCCATAATCACTTTTGTAGCAAAACTAACATATCTTCATGATCAACCATAACCCTAATATTAATATTATATGTATAAATGGTTGGAATGAATGATTGTATATCAATATAAGATTTTTTATATATTTTCAGATATTAATTCAATCCATTATTTAATGTGGAAACACTTATATTATTTATTCACTGTATGGTCCATTCATGCATTATCTCTATATTCATAGACACAGTGTACACCTCTTTGTACCCCCAATACCCATTTATATGTCTTCAAAATATTGCTCCGAGAAATGGTGGAAGAATTACTCATGTCACCAGATCTACATATACATTTTATCAGTGTAATATTCTGGACAAAAAACGCAAATGTCACACTTATGATTGTACCAAAGCCTAAATGGAAAGTGAGCAGGGATTACAAAAAACATCCATGTCAAGTTTGCCTAATGTTTTCAAATGTCAATCCTATTGGTGATTACATATTTGTTTCTTCCTAAGATTATATATTCTAAGTCAACCCTCTTGAAAATGTCTAATCGTATCACTCACTTTATAGTTTGCCTGATATATTGATATCTGCTTTCCTTCATATTTTTCCCAGTTCATTATTCTGACTGTTCACATGTGCTGACATTTACATTCACTCTCTAACCGAACCCCTCTTGCTAAAGAACTTTTGTTCCAAATCCTATACTCACTCTTCTTCCGAAACCTACCGACTATCTTCTAAATCCTACTGACTATCCCTTTTCGACTGGATTTTCTCTTCTACATTCAATCATCCAAGTAATGTTTGTGCGAGCATGGGAGGAAGAGACCACAAAGAGACTGTCTCATGCAACAGCAAAGGGTTTATTGGGGGTCCAGCATGCTGGGGTTCAGAGCTCACATGAACAGAGCAGAGAGCCCTGAGAACAGCTTAAGCAGAGCTTATATAATTTCCTTGGAGAGGGCAGGGATGGAAGTTTATTGATGGGTCAGGGCGAGTGGGCGGTTTGCGTGTAACCGGGTGAGGGAATACATTCTGCAATTTGGCAGTTAGGGGACAGCACATTCTGGAAACAAGATTAGCAAACAGTTCTCAATATTTCAACAGTGTTTTGTTAAGCATACAGAAAAAACAGGAAATTACAAGTAACTATTTTATTAACCTTTCTTTTCCCACTTCTTCTGGCTACTGTTAATCATAAAAGTGATCATTGGTGGGTGTCACATTCTATGTCTGCAAGTAGGGAATTACCAAAAGTTTAAATTCTCCAATTTGAGCTTGGAGAAAACAAATTACACGTTTGAGCACACAGGGTTTCATAGTTAGCAATAATATGAGGATTATTATTGGACCGACCAGGGTTGATAGAAGCGAAGTTAACCAGGGGTACTGTATGAACCAGACTCAAACCACCCTTTTTGTACCTCTCTCTCTCATTGACCCTCTTCAAGGTGTCTTTTTAATTTACTCATATATTTTTTTTACAACTACAGTATGTTTGCCATAAAAACAACATTCTTCCCTCAATGCAGCAAAAGGCCCACGTCTCTCATGAAGAGGAGGTCCAACCCTTGACTGTTCTGTAAAACTACTTCAGAGAGAGAGGATAAAAATTCCTGTAAAGCTGTGATGGAGGTTTCTAATATCTTTAAGTTTTGGTCTATTGCTGCTTCTAATTGGGTCATTTGTTGTGTCCCATGGAGCAGGGCAGTGGTTCCTGTGCCCACCCCTGCAGCAACTTCTATTCCTAATAGGAAGGCTAAAGTGAGAGAAATATGTTCGCAGCGGAACCGGGTTGTATGCCCCCCTGTTTGAACTTCTAATGAACCTGCATCATTATAGAGCACTCTGGGAAACATCTGCACCATTACACAATTAATCACATCTGTTGACCATTTCATGAAAACATAAAAAAATATTTAAGTATATAGATTTTACTGTTGTAGGGGTGGACAAGGCAAGACACCTAAGATAGCATCGAAGACAGGGAAAAAGTCCTATTTGGTTGCCACTGGATTCAGAGGGCATTGCTTCTGTTGTAATCAATTAACTCCCTTAACCCCACGTTTATGTAGTTTCAGAATTTTGTACCCAGCATGAAAGGGAAGGGGCTCAGAAGTTCACAGTGTGCAGAACTTCACAAAAAGAAATTTTTTTCTGTTTTTTCCTCTGTTCTGGGCAAGTTAACTTTTCAAGGACACCTGGGAGGGAGAGAGCTTTTTCTTCATTTTCTTTTATCCCCCTGCAGCTGTTACCATGGAGCCCAGGTGGTAATTTTTTATCTTTGAAATGTAGCCATCTCTTTGAAGCCCCAGCTCAAGGCCAGAGGCTTTGTTCACATATTGTGTGAAAAACTATTAAGGGGGTATCTAGCTTAGGAGTGCTGATTTTTCCAGCCAGTGGCTAAGTAGAACAGGGCAACAGAAAAAAAGGGAGTTTATCTACACTGAACTCTTTTGTAGGGACTCTTTTGCTGAAAGTCCTAATGTCAGCCATGGTGAAGACTTCTGAAGAAGTTCAGTTAAGATTTTTCTCTGGGCCTGGTACAGAGGGGGAAGATGGGGAAGGCGGGGGGTGAGAGCAGCTCCGTGAATCTGAGAATGAGGCAGGTGAGATGTAAAAGAATAATGAGAAAGGGGTTTGGGATTTTCCTAGCAACTAAAACTTGAGCAGTAGAACAGGTAGAGCAGAGGGGAAGACAGGAGTGAGTATCCCAAAAAGCCTCTGAGGTACTTTAAATTCTAAGTAACCTGTTTTTAGTGATGACAAAGGAACTTTAAAGGCCATTTTCATTACATCTTCGATAGGGGTCTGAGGGCTCTCCTAAGCTGGTTTGAGCTTTGTGTTAGCTGGTAAGAGGACCTGGTTAGACCCGGTGCAGGCACTGACAGGAGAAGAGAGGAGTGAGTGGGTGGAGGGGTACCTCAGTACCTGCTACCTCAGCAAGGGGCCAATGGTCTGAGAACCGGCAGAGGTTTGGGTGTTTGATCTAGTAATTGGAGGAGAGAAATCAGGTTGGTGAGCTGGGACTGACAGCAGAGAGTCTTGAGCAGAAGGCTGAGGGTGAGGATCTATTGGAGAAGCATAGTTCAGGATGTGAGCGAAAGAGGGAAAAGGCCTTCACATAGGGGAATTTCCTTTCACCCTTTTGAGCACTTGCAGAAGTTAAAAAGGTCACACAGAATTTGAGGATCTAGAGACTTCTCTGGGGGTTTGGTTTTGGTTGTCTAATTGGTAATATGGCCAATGCTGTGCACTGAATTTAATGAGGATTTTGGGTTCCACCAGGCAACCCATCTATGCTGAAATCCTCATGACATACAGAAGATTTCGGCTTTTCCCCCACACAGCCATGGCTCTTTGAGGCTTTAATAGTCTGCGGGGCAAACATACTAATCTAGGCTAGCCAATCTGCATCTGGCTCGCATGTCCCTACATCCATAATGTTTGTTTCCATTATCTATTGTACGGAAAGGATTTAAAGGAATTTTAGTGGGATCCTCTTCATCTGGGATATCCTAATAAGAAAGACCTATAGCCAGCTGACAAATATCTGGGTGGAGAGATGGCCACAAGATCACTAAGGGGGCTGTATATGAGGTAGACCATACTTCTTGTCTAGTAGGATTTGTGATCAGCCATTGCTGCTGAACGTGCTGATGCGCGTTATGTCTACTCATGGCCAAGGGGAGAGTCTATAGCCTTATCCACATGACGAATACACAATTTGAAAGGGTTACCAGTCTTTTCCAGTTTCCAGCCAGAGTCTGGACAGAATGCAGGCTTGAGATTAGATGCATGGATTCAGGAAGTGATTCTGTCAACTTTCACCGCTGTAGGTGTTATAAGTAGCATCCAGGGATGACACCTAGTGTCGTCTTATGTAGATGATGTCTCTTACTTGATATCGATGTGGAGTCCCCTCATCCCCAGGTTGGAAAGCAGTCGCCAGCTATTTCCACAGGTATCGCTGAGTTCTTTCAAGAGATTTAAGTCTGTCAAGCAAGGGGGTGTGGAAGGGATGTTTAGGTCTTAGAGTTGGGGTTAGGTCCCTTACTGCAGGAGAGGCATCATAGAGAATTTCATAGGGGGTGAGTTTATACAAAGAAACAGAGGGGGTATTTCTTGCATGAAATAGTGCATAAGGCAGGAGCATAGTCTAATCTTTTATGTTGGTCTCTAAGCTTAATTTCGTTAAGGTCTCTTTAATGGTCTATTTATTTTTTTTAACCTGTCCTGAGCTCTGGGGTCTATAAGCACAATGTAACTACCAACTGATCCCCAGGGTCCTGGCTAACCCCTGAATTACCTGGCCCATGAATGCCGTTCAATTATCAGATCCTATTACCTTAGGAAGGCCGTGTCTTGGAAAAATATCTTAATATTTTTCAGGATCTTCTTGACCACCATTTGTGCCGTGTTTTTCTTTTTTTTGGGGGGGGGAAAGGCTTCAATCCATCCTGAAAATATATCTACAAAGACTAGGAGATATTTATGTCCATATCTTCCTGGCTTAATTTCAGTAAAGTCCACTTCCCAGAATTTTCCTGGTCTGGTTCCTCGTAGGTGCTTTCCTGCAGGAAGCTTGGAAGGGTAAGCTTTAACCAATTGACAGAACCGATAGGCTTTTGTTACTTGTTCAGTTATTTCCTTTCGCTGTGAGTGAGTTAGTCAAAAACTCTGTCCTTGATCCTTCAGGAATGGCTGCAGTTTCTTTGAACCAAGGTGAGTGAGTTGATGTACATTTTTAATGTAGTGTAGGGCTTTCTGAAATTACAGGCTGGACTCAGTGAAGTTGAGGAGTTCAGTGTCAGTGTCCTTAGATGTTATCAAAAGCTTGCTGGTGCTCAAGGGTTCATTAGAATTGGGCATTCTCATTTAACAGCGGGTATAAAGGAGCAGCTGAGAACACAAACCCAGGTATCAATAACCTGCAAAAGCCAGCAGTCCAAGAAAATCTCTGTTTTGTCTCCTGTTAGATGGGGGTGGTATCTGCCCAACAGTTTGTTTTCTGGGCTCAGTGAGCCATCATTTACCGCCCCTAATGGAATACCCCAGGAAGATTACTTCTTGCTGGCAAATTTGGGCCTTTTTGGCTGAAGCTCTATATCCGAGTTGAGCAAGCTCGGATAATAGTGCTTGGATCGCAGACTCACAGTTTTCCTTGGTGTTGCCTGCCAGTAGCAGGACATCCACATATAAAAGCAGGGTGACTTCAGGGTGCATAGTTCTGAAGTTGTTGAGATCTCTGTGGAGGGCTTCATCAAAGAGAGTGGGGGAGTTTTTGAACCCCTGTGGGAGTCTAGTTCAAGTTAGTTGACCAGACTTTCTGGTTTCTGCGTCTACCCACTCGAAAGCAAACAGCAACTGACTATCTTTATGCAGAGGCAAGCAAATGAAAGCATCTTTTAAGTACAGAACAGTATACCATTTTCACTCAGCAACAGCAAAGGGTTTATTGGGGGTCCAGCATGTTGGGGCTCAGAGCTCACTTGAATAGAGCAAAGAGCCCTGAGAACAGCTTTAACAGACCTTTTATACTTTCCTTGGCGAGGGCAGGGAGGGAAATTTATTGATGGGTCAGGGTGAGTGGGCGGTTTGCGTCCAACCGGGTGAGGGAGTACATTCTGCAGTTTGTCAGTTGGGGAGAGCACATTCTGGGAACAAAATGAGCAAACAGTTCTCCAGATTTCAACAGTGTTTTGTTAAGCATACAGAAAAACAGGAAGTGGCAAATACCTATTAACCTTTAACCAAAGCAAAATGGAAAGTGAGCATGAATTACTTAAAACAACCATGTACAGGTTGCCTAATGCTCTCAAATGTCAATCCTATTGGTGA
Source organism: Callospermophilus lateralis (assembly GCF_048772815.1). Taxonomy (NCBI): domain Eukaryota; kingdom Metazoa; phylum Chordata; class Mammalia; order Rodentia; family Sciuridae; genus Callospermophilus; species Callospermophilus lateralis. The sequence continues at coordinate 695,209 of NW_027514417.1, forward strand.
CTACACAATTCTTTCTTTCTAAGATTATATATTCAACCTCAAACATGTTGAAAGTGTCTAATCCTATCACTCACATTATACTTTGCTGATTTCCTAAAGTCTCTATTGATATCTGCTTTCCTACATATTTTCCCCAGTTCATCATTGTGACTGACTCTTCATATGTGCTCATATTTATGTTCACTCTCTACCTGAAACCCTATTGCTAATGAACGTTTTGTCCACATCCTATACTCACTCTTTTTTCTAAACCTACTGACTATCTTCCTAATCCTACCAACTATTTCTTTCTGACTGGATGTTCTCTTGGACATTCAATCTTCCAAGGTACAAGGTCCTATGCCTTTGCATATTGATTCATCTGAGACATCTGTGCAGAACAAAATTCAAAGCTAAGTATCCCACTAAAGGGCCCAATGTCCTTCTGGGCTTCAAATCATTCCTATATTTCTGGTTTCATACTTATATTTTACGAATATATTCTTGTGAATATCGCAGGTTCCCAATATCATTATTTATCCTGCAGAATGATTTCTAACCCAAATAGAATATATTATTAACCTTAACCATACACTCTTCCATCGATCTAACTTTACAGAAGAGCAGGGACAGAGTTGGTCTTACAATACAGGAATGTAGGGGATCTTCCACCTGCTGAGAACATCAAAGGTCCATGCAGAAATGATCCCTGGAGAAGATGTAGGCAGCTATGAAGGACCTGAGAGAGCAAAAGTCATCTTCCAATGCAAAAAACCTGATCAGGATGAAGGTATGTGTCTGAATCAGCCTCTCTCCTCATGATATAAAAATATGGACCAAACCAACCCTGTGTGGAGAGCTTCTCCTTGGTGCCTGTGGTTGATATACCATTGTAACTTGTGACAGTGTCACAGGAAGAAGGGGCAGCCTCCATCTCAAGGGACCCTTGGAAGCAACTGTTAGGACAAAGTGGTTGCCAAGGCAGTGACCTCATTCCCTTCCTGAAGGAATTGACCTACCTCACTTCTTTGGTGATGGAACTCGCTGAACTTGGGATCCAGGAAGCCAGGCACACAGAGCCAGTCCCAGTCCCATTCCCAGTGGTCTCACTTGTTTGGATTTACCTAGGACAGAGTCTGTCTTTCTTGGTACCTAGTGATTTGAGGATGGCCAAATGCAAGTAGAGCTCTGAAGAGGGGCCTTTCCTGAGAAAGCAGGTAGTGGTCAGCACAGGCTCCTGACAACTTCACAAACTTGGACAAGGAGACCAGATCTGAGACAGGACAGGCCAATTTAGGGGAACACAGTATGGCCCATGAGTCAGAGGACACTCTGGATAGTCACAGACCTACTTGGGGAGGAGGTGCCTTTTTGAGTGTGGGAGTGGGTTTGTGGTTTTGTCTCATGTTCTGAGAATAGGTAGGAAAGGCGGTTTGTTCAGTTTGGAGTGGACTCTTCCTATAAAGTCCTTTGACAAGGTGAGTGTTTCTGTGTCTGTGTATCCCACTGTGTCCATGGTTGTACACATTAGAAATTAGAATCTATCAGTGAATGTGTCCTGTCTAGTAGAAAGATTCCCAGCATTAACCCTGCCCATTTTAGGAATGGACTGCAGCTTGCCTTATCCATGGGCAACACCTACTCTTTTCCTAAGTTTCTGTTTTCTTTCTGAATTATGGCCACTTTCCAGAATAGGCTCATAGTTTTGTGTCCAAGATATGTACCACCTTCGAGCTCTGTGACATGGCCATGTACTGGATAGCTGAAGGGAATGGCGAGAATCTCAGAAAACTCAGATATCAGTGTGACCAGGAAAGTCTCAGTGGAGAAACCCTGCTTTGGGCCTTTTGCAAACCTATTGTTTTGTTGCCCTGAATGTTAGGAAGTTCTTTGCCTCAGGCCACTCCTTTGTGAAGCCTGAAGAAAACAGTTTTCAAATGGAAATGAATGGGCATCACCTGTGGCTCTTTGCTTTATTGCTTTGAAAATGGTTGTGGCTGAATCAGCCTCTTGGCTCTGTGTGAGGCTGTGGCTTAGATTATCAGCACCTGATGGATCTAAAGAAAGATCTAATGTGTGCATCCAAAACCAAATGACAAAAAGATCAGTCATTGTGGATGAAGTCTCTCACCTTCCTCTGTTAGGTTCCTGACCTCCATCAAGTGATAGTAGGGATCCTTTGAGTCAAATGAGTTCTTCCAAGCCCTGCAGAGGTGCTTGGGTTTCCTCATGACTCCAAATCACATAAGGAAACAATACCTGACATTCAGTAGGCTTCAAACTGGAGTAGCAGAGCAGCATTAACGTCAGGCCTATGTGATCAATCCTGGTTCACAGGAAGGGTGTCCAGGCCACCCTGAGGTTAGGCTAATGAGGGGCAAGGGAGATTATTTTGGACACTCTCTTGGGCTGTGCCATTCATGGAAACATCCAGCGAGAGGGAATGATGAGTGTCTATATGGAAGAAGATGAGGGCCTTGGGGGAGTGTTTTGGTTTTAATTGTGGTCATTTGTGTGGCGGTTGGAAGAGATGACTGGGTCCACCTGGGCTTGAACTCTGGTGTGATTCCGCTCAGAGACTGAGTTCTGTAACTGACCTAAGAAAAGTAATTGCTTTGGAAATGGGTGTGTCTTGATCAGCCTCTAGGCTCTGAGTGATGCTGTGGCTTAGAATATCACCACCATATGGATCTAAATAAAGATCCCATGCATGCACCCATAACCAAAATGGCCAAAAGAGCAGTCATTGTGGATGAAGTCTCACACCTTTCTTTGTAAGGTTCTGAAAGTATAAAAGAAATTAAAATTCAAACAAAAGAACCAGGTTTTGTAAAGTTTACAAGCTGCACTCAGAACCTGAAAATCTGTGGCAGTTAAGACATTTCCCAGACCTGCCCATTAGATGTGTGTTGAAATCTTCCCTGACCACCTAGTTACTTAACAACCCCTTACCAGAAACCGTGCAGCTCACCACATATACATCTCAGGTCTTCAACCAATCATTTTAAACGTATACCCCTTCTCATGGCTGACCAATAACCCCTGCCCGATGTGTTCCCACCAATGAAGGTGCTAATCATGTTTTAGAGTTGTTATTTGATTTTCCCGTGGTATATGATGATTTGCTAAAGGAGGCTATGATGTATGTAAAGTTCCTGCCCTCTCTAAAGAATGTGTATAAACTCTGCTCAAGTTGTTCTTGGGGCTCTTTGTTCTTTGCATCTCTGAAGTGAGCTCTGAACCCCAGCATGCTGGACTCCCAATAAACCCTTTGCTGTTGCATGAGACATTCTCTTGTTGGTCTTTTCCTCCGACATTCGCCCCATCTTTTCATCTGGAGGCCCCACGTGAGACATCTGGCAGCGGCGGACGAAAGACCCCACCTTACTTACCCCAACTCTCGGGGTAAGTAAGGTGCCTCTTTCTGGTTTCAGGTTTCAGGTCAGGGCTTGGCTAAGTGGCTGTCAGTGAAGAGCGTAAGCTCTCTCTGAAGGTGGCTGACAGATGTTTAACAGAGCCACAGGCCACGTCCCTGGGGGACGCTCCAGAGGACTCGGGAATTCGAGGAATAGTAGTTTCCTCAACTAAGTTATATTTTGCTTCAGGATTCGGTTTGACAGCCCATCTGGTTTTGCCGGCTACTCAGTTTTGTTCATTGTCAGAAACTCATGTTGAGTTTACTGTCTGTCTTTATTGTCTAACCCATCAGGTTTTGCCAGTTACTCAGTTCTAATCTTTATCTTGGACTCATGTTAAACGTTTACTGTTTGTCTTTGTCTGTGTCTTGTTTGTGTATTCACTGTCCCTGTTTGAATAATTCCCATTATGGGACAAAGTACTTGCACACCTCTGTACCTTACCCTTGATCATTGGACTGATGTCCTCTCAAGGGCCCAGAATCTTTTTTTTTCAGTAAAACGCTGTACCTGGCAGACTCTCTGTGCTTCAGAATGGCCCATTGCCACAGTCCGGCTGCAGCAAAATATCCGGGGGGTGACGAATGACTTGTGTACGTTGATACAGCAGGAATAGGAGCCGTTTATTGTAGGATCTGAGCGATATTTATACATTTTACACAGCTTATCTAATTAGCATAAAATAGATACAGCAGTCAACCAATAAGGAATCTCCAAACTTAATGGCTCGCTTTTGTTACTTCACAAACCACTCCCTCTGGCATTTTGCCAGGCACCATGCAGACTTGTTTACAGACTGTAACATTTCTCTGGCAAAATAACAGGTGCCATCCTGACTTGTTTACAGACCTTAACATTTTTCCCTTTTGTTTAATTTAAATAACGACCATAGTGTTTTTTACAGAAACACCATAAATAACCTGCTAGAAACAGAAAGGGAGGATACAAAATGTTACAATTCCAAGCCAATTGATGGCTCCATGCAAGAAGCCCTTGGAAAAATTATACCAGCAATGACACCATTAGCAAAGATATTGAGTTACAATTTGTTGTAGATTACAGTTTGTTATCTCAGTCGAGATAAAGCAGTGTCTCAATAGATTAACTCACAGTCCAGGTAAATCACAGTCCAGGTAAGTTCTGCAGGCAGCTAGCTTAAGTTGTAGCAGCAGAAACAGCAATACTCCGAAGTCTCCTCGGGTTCTCAGCCGAAGTTTCCTCTGGTTCTCAGCAACAATGTAAATTCTTTCACCTTTGTTTTCACCAGCACTGGAACGAAGGCAGGAACTCCAGATGGCTAAAGAAAATTCTGTAGCATTTCACTAAGAAACCAACCTTTGGAACAATTTAGTACATTATCTCAAGGTTTTTTTACATTTGAAATAAGCCTTAATAGTACTCATTACTCATCAGTCTTCTGGTGTGGGAGACCCATTGTAGTTACTGGCCTTGGAAATGATCAAACGTCAGGGATACCAGTAGCATCTTCTGCCAGCTGTAGCATCCTGGGCAGCCCCAGATGGCCCTGGGGAGAGTCCCAGACTCAAACTTCTTCCAGGCACATGGAGCAAGAGCCTGCGAGACTGTGCCTCCAGGTCAGGTCTACATTTGGGCTCCTAGTGGCCATCCGCTCCCCCGGGCAGGGGGGCGGGGAAGAGCCAGCAACTGCCACTTGGAAAATTCTTGCTGCGCCATGATCGGCTTGGGCAGGTGGCAGCCACCTTGTCGTTTCACGCACCCTCCGGTAACGAAAAGAATTCAGTAATAGCCTTTTGCTGCAACTTTCGTCCTGATAATCTTTGTTCTTCTGAACTTTCTTTTTCTTTCTGACTAGAGTTTCTGGGCTTTTATCAACACATGCCCTAATTATTCTTGGTTCCACTGGGGTGCCTTTCTCCCTTATCAATTTACTTCTCACCCCTTCCATAATTTTCGTCACAAAGACAATACAACATTTCAAGACAAAACAAGACACAAACATACTGCATCAATCTTCTCCATTTTCTCAAAATGTCCATTTTTCCTCTCGCCCTATCTGTCTAGGGACGAGCAGATTGCTCCCGTCCTATCTATGGACGGGCAGCTTTTTTTTGTCACTTTCCCCCGAGTGTCCCGGGGCTCCCCATAACGGGCCACCATCTGCCGCAGTCCGGCTGCAGCAGAATAACCGGGAGGGTGATGAATAACTTGTGTACGTTGATGCAGCAAGAATGAGAGCCGTTTATTGTAGGATCTGAGCGATATTTATACATTTTACACAGCTAATCAAATTAGCATAAAATAGATACAGGAGTCAGCCAATAAAGAATCTCCACACTTAATGGCTCGCTTTTGTTACTTCACAAACCACTCCCTCTGGCATTTTGCCAGGCACCATGAAGACTTGTTTACAGACTCTAACATTTCTCTGGCAAAATAACAGATGCCATCCTGACTTGTTTACAGTCCTTAACAGCCCATCCTCGGAGTTGGATGTCCCCCAGAATGATCCTTCCACTTCCCTCTAACCCAAAAAGTCAGAGATATTGTCTTTCAGCCGGGGCCACGTGTCCACCCAGATCAACAGCCATATAACCCTTCCCCCACGATCCTATAATTCAAAACTTCCACTCCTCCCCCTCTTCCCTTCATTCTCCCTGAGTCACAAGACTGGACACTCCTCCCCCTCCTTATCCTCTACCCTTGCTCCACAACCCCCAACATGATCTTGATGATCTTCCCGACGCTGACTCAGCCTCTCCACCACTAGAGGCATTTAGTCCAGACCCAAGCCCTCCAGGGGACTTCCCTGCAGTAGCAGCTGCCCCTACGACCCTGGAGGAAGCTGGGCCAACTAAAGAAAACTGCCAGCAATGGATAATAGAAAACTCGGAAGCCCCTGTGATGCTCCCTCTCCATCCTTACGGGCCAATGAAACGACACAACTGGGACCCCAACACCTTTGAAGGTAGGTAGCATCTTTCCACTTATCGCCAGGCTCTAATAGCAGGTCTCCGAGCGGCCGCCAGAGGGCTGACTAATTTGGCCAAGGTAAGAGCGATTATCCAAGGGCCTAATGAGTCTCCTTCTATGTTTCTTGAGAGAATTATGGAAGCATTAAGAAATATACTCCTTTTGACCCTCAGGCAGAGGACCAAAGAGCATCTGTTGGAATGGCCTTTATCGAGCAGGCTGCCCCAGATACTAGGAGTGATTTACAAGGTCTAGATGGATTACAACATATGACTTTAGGAGATTTATTCAGAGAGGTTGAGAAAGTATATTATAAGAGAGAAACTGAGGAGGAGAGGAAACAGAGGAGAGAGAAGGAAAGAGAACAAAAGGAGGATGAAATGAGCAAAAGGCAGACGAAAGCATTGGCTAAGGTTTTGTTCACAGCAGCAAATACGCCAGAAGTTAAAAAGCAGGAAGACAGGAAGGGATACCTGGTCCCATGCCAAAGGCTGCCCCTGGCCTCAGATCAATGTGCCTACTTTAAAGAAAAAGGACACTGGGCCATAGAGTGCCCCAAAAAGAAGCAGCCACCCCAGCCCGCCATGCTGACTCTAGAAGAGGACTAGGAATGTCGGGGCTCAAATCTCCTCCCCGAGCTCAGGGTAACATTTGAAGTGGAGGAGACTCTAGTGAACTTTGAAGTGGATACAGGAGCAGTATACTCAGCCCTTAAGACCCCACTTGGCCCCCTATCAAATAAAGGGTCTCTTGTTCAAGGGGCTAATGGCAGTAGATATCGGGCTTGGACAACTAAGAGTATTATGGATGTAGGAAAGGGAAAAGTCCACCACTCTTTCATAGTAGTCCTAGAATGCCCAGCCCCATTGATGGGCAGGGAACTGCTTACCAAACTCTGGGATAGAATAACCTTTAACTCTGATGGTCCCCAAGTGAAGTTTCTAAAGCCTTCAGTAAAAACTCCCATAGTCACGGCTTTGACTATGTCCACAGAAGATGAACAACAACTCTTATCGCTCCCTAGGACTGATCAAACAGGCAAACTAGCACAGAAATGTATAAAAGATTATCCTAATACCTGGGCAGAAACTGCTGGATTAGGTCTTGCCATAAAACAACCTCCAATAGTAGTAGAATTAAAAGCCTCTGTCTCTCTAATCAGTGTTAAACAATATCCTCCAAGCAAAGAAGCTAAGGATGGGATAAGGCGCCATATTCAGAAATACCTGGCTCTTTGTATCCTAAGGCCCTGTAAATCAGCCAGGAATACCCCCCTGTTACCAGTAGGAAAGGCAGGAACTGGGGACTACCGTCCTGTTCAAAACCTAAGAGAATTAACAACAGAGTGCAAGACATTCACCCCACAGTACCCACTCCATATAATTTGCATAGCACTCTGAATCTGGAGCGGGAATGGTACACTGTGGTGGACTTAAAAGATGCTTACTTCTGCTTTCCACCTACATAAGGACAGTCAGTTCCTGTTTGCTTTCAAGTAGATAGACCCAGAAACTGGAACATCTGGCCAAGTAACCTGGACTAGACTCCCACAGGGGTTCAAGTACTCCCCCACTCTCTTTGATGAAGCCCTCCACAGGGACTTCAACGACTTCAGAACTGTACACCCCGAAGTCACCCTACTCCAATATGTGGATGATCTCCTACTGTCAGCCGACACCAAGGAGAACTATGAGTCTGGGGCCCAAGCACTATTATCTGAGCTTGCTCGGCTTGGATATAGGGCTTCTGCCATAAGGTCCAAATTTGTCAGCAAGAAGTAATCTTCCTTGGTTATTCTCTTAGGGGTGGCAAACAATGGCTCGCTGAGCGCAGAAAACAAACTGTTGTGCAGATACCGCCCCCATATAATAAGAGACAACTCAGAGAGTTTCTTGGGACTGCCGACTCTTGCAGGTTATGGATTCCTGGGTTTGCATCTCTGGCTGCCCCTTTATACCCGCTGATAAAGGGGGATGCCTACTTCCAATGGAACCCTGAGCACAATAAGCTTTTTATAATGTCAAAAAAAGGTGCTGCTATCTGCTCCGGCCTTAGCACTCCCAGATGTAGAAAAACCCTTCACTCTCTACATCGAGGAAAAGAAAGGAATAGCACTGGGAGTGATCACTCAGACTTTGGGACCTTTGAAAAGGCCCGTAGCATTCTTATCAAAAAAATTCGACCCAGTGGCTAGCGGGTGGCTCCATTGCTTAAGAGCTATAACAGCGGCAGCCCTTCTAATAAAAGATGCTCGTATATGAACTTGGGACAGAAGCTAACCATTATAGCCCCCCATGCCCTGGAGAGCATCATCTGTCAGCCTCCAGAAAGGTGGCTATCAAACTTCAGAATAAACCACTACCAGAGCCTCTTGCTTGACAAAGGCAGAATAATGTTGGGACCCCCTGCTCCACTCAACCCGGCTACACTGCTGCCAGAAGTATCATCAGGACCCGTCGCTCATGAGTGTCAACACATACTGGCAGAGGAAAACAGTATACGACGAGACTTGAAGGATCAGCCACTGCCTCGCCCTGAAGTCGTATGGTTTACGGAGGGCACCAGCTTCCTCCAAGACAGTAAGCAGCGGGCTGGAGCAGCAGTAGTTAGCGAAACTAATGTCATCTTGTTCTCTGGTCTCCCAGAAGGGACATCAGCCCAAAAAGCAGAACTGATTGCCCTTACGAAACCATTGGAACTAGCAACAGGCAAAAGGGCCACCATATACACATTTGTCACTGCAAATGTGCAGGGGGCTACTTACCAGCAAAGGTGGCTATTAACCTCCACTGGGAAAGAAATAAAAAACAAAGATGAGATCCTCCAACTTCTCTCAGCAGTGCAGGGCCCTAAGGACCTAGCTATAGTGCACTGTCCAGGGCACCAGAAGGAAAACGACCCCGTGGCGGTTGGAAACAGAAGAGCAGATTAGGAAGCTTAATTGGCAGCCCTAAATGGAGTGACTCTTTTAACTTTTTCCACAACGGGGAGAACAAAAAGTGGTCAAAAAGATCCTAGAAGACATTTTCCAAGGTTCGGCCTGCCTAAGGTACTAGGGTCTGATAACGGACCAACATTCGAAGCCCAGGTAAGTCAGGGATTCACCAGGACCCTGGGGATTAATTTGAAGTTACATTGTGCTTATAGACCCCAGAGCTCAGGACAGGTTCAAAGGATGAATAGAACCATCAAAGAGAACTTAACAAAATTAAGCTTGGAAACCGGCATAAAAAATTGGATTATGCTCCTACCTTATGCACTGTTTCATGCAAGAAATAACCTCTCTGCCTCTTTGTGTAACTTAACCCCTTATGAAATACTCTATGGTGCCCCTCCTCCAGTAAGGGACCTAATCCCAACTCTGAGACTTAATGATTCCTTTCACACCCCCTTGCTTGACAGACTTAAAGCCCTTGAACAAACCCAACACCCAGCAATACCTGTGGAAACAGTTGGCCACTGCTTATCAGCCTGGAGATGAGGGAACCCCACATCAATATCAAGTTGGAGACTTTGTCTACGTGAGACGGCATCAGGTGTCATCCCTGGAACCCTGCTGGAAAAGACCATACCATTTGCTGCTTATAACACCTACAGTGGTGAAAGTGGATGGGATCACTTCCTGGATTAATGTCTCCCATCTCAAGCCTGCGCCCTGTCCAGACTCCGGCTGGAAATTGGAACAGACTGGTAACCCTCTCAAGTTGCGTGTCCGTCTTGTGGGTAGGGCTATGGATTCTTCCCCTGACCACCAGCAGTCCTAATCCCCATCAGCCTGTTCAGCAACAATGGCAAGTTATAAATCCTACTGGGCAAGTAGTGTGGTCTATTTCACATAGAGCCCCCTTATGGAATTGGTGGCCATCTCTCCACCCGGACATTTGTCAGCTTGCCATAGGCCTCTCTGACTGGGATCTCCCTGACATAGAGGACCCCACACAGATCCCACTCAAACCCAAACCAGGGCAACATAGACCACCTTACCCCATGAATTATGGATGTCATCTCCCCCAGCCCAGGTGTAAACTAGCCAGTCTTGATTTTTACGTGTGCCCAGCTGATTTCCAAAGTCGCAAACAGGCCCAACCCTGTGGAGGACCCAGTGCCTAGATCTACCAGAACCCTTCTATCATCTCATACTTCCCAGTTTCCGTTTTTGCCTACTTCTCCAGTCCAAAGGGGATAGGAGCTGCTGCAGGAGTGGGTACAGGAACAGCTGATATGATCCGTGGGTCACAACAAATGGCCCAATTAGAAACAGCAATATCTCAAGACTTGAAGACGTTAGAGACCTGCATCACAGTTTTTCAGAAATCCTTAACCTCTCTCTCTGAAGTGGTTTTACAGAAGAGGTGAGGATTAGACCTCCTCTTCATGAGGGCGGGGAGCTTCTGGGCTGCACTGAGAGAAGAATGTTGTTTTTATCCTGACCATACTGGAGTTGTAAAAGAATCCTTGAGTAAATTGAGAAAATGCCTTGAAGAGCACCAGAGAGAAAGGGATATTCAACAAGGGTGGTTTGAGTCATGGTTTACCCAGTCCCCCTGGTTAACTACACTCCTATCAGCCTTAGTAGGACCCCTGATCATCCTTATGGTGTTGCTAGCTGTGGGAACTTGTTTGCTTAATAGCATATTTACCTTTCTCCAGGCTCAGATTGGGCATGTAAAACTCATTGTAATCAGACAGAAATACGCTCCACTGGCAGAAATAGAATGTGAGACCCCGCAATAATTATGATTCATTATTTTTAAGATTAAAAGTTTTCAGAAAACGCAGTGGGAAATTAAATAATAAAAGAAATTGAAATTGAAACGTAAAGAACCAGGTTTTATAAAGTTTACAAGCTGCACTCCGAACCTGAAATTCCTGTGGCAGTTAAGACATTTCCCGGAACTGCCCATTAGATGTGTGTTGAAATCTTCCCTGACCACCTAGTTACTTAACAACCCCTTCCCAGAAACGTGAAGCTCAGCACATATACATCTCAGGGCTTCAACCAATCAGTTTAAATGTATACCCATTCTCAGGGCTGACCAATCACCCCTGCCCGACGTGTGTCCGCCAATGAATGTGCTAATCATGTTTTAGAGTTTTTATTTGATTTTTCCGTGGTATATGATGATTTGCAAAAGGAGGCTAGAATGTATGTAAAGTCCCTGCCCTCTCTAAAGAATGTATATAAACCCTGCTCAAGTTGTTCTCGGGGCTCTTTGCTCTTTGCTCCTCTGAAGTGAGCTCTGAGCCCCAGCATGCTGGACCCCCAAAAAACCCTTGGCTGTGGCATGAGACAGTCTCTTGGTGGTCTTTTCCTCCAACATTCGACTGACCTTTTCACCTATCAAGGACCTGAGAGAGCAAAAGTCAACTCCATGTCAACTTACATATCAAACAACCTGGTCAGAATGAAGGGATGTGTCTGAATCAGCCTCTCTCTTCTTAATGTAGATTAAATGGACCAAACCAGGCCTGTGTGGACAGCTGTTCCCAGGTGCCTATGGTTGATATACCATTCTAACTTGTGAAAGTGTCACATGAAGTAGGGGCAGCCTCCATCTCATGGGACCCTTGGAAGCAATTGTTAGAACAAAGTGATTGCCAAGGCAGTGACCTCGTTCAGTTCCTGAAGGAAGTGACCTACCACACTTTCTTGTTGATGGAACTCTCTGAACTTGGGATCCGGGAAGCCAGGCACACAGAGCACGGCCCAGTCCCAGTCCCTGTGGTCTCAATTGTTTGGATTTACCAAGGACAGAGTCAGTCTTTATTGGTACCTACTTATGTGATGATGGCCAAATGCCAGGAGAGCTTTGAAGAGGGGCCTTTTCTGGGAAAGCAGGTAGTGGCTAAACCATGACTCCTGACAACTTCAAAGAGTTGGCCAAAAAGACCAGATCTGAGACAGGACTCGCAATTTGGGGGGAACATAGTAAGGCCTACCAGTCAGAGGACACTCAAGATAGTCACAGACATACTTGGGGGAAGGAGGTGCCATTGTGGGTGTCTGTGTTAGTGTGTGGTTTTGTCTCAGGTTCTGAGAATAGGTAGGAAAGGCGGTTTATTTGTTTAGACTGGAATGTTTCGAGAAAGTCGTTTGATAACACGAATGTTTCTATGTCTTTGTATCCCACTGTATCCGTGGTTGTAGACATTTGAAAAGCGAATGCATCAATGGTTGTGTCCTGTGTAGTAGAAAGCTACCCAGCATTCATCCCACCCAATTTAAGAATGGAGAGCGGCTTGCCTTATGGATGGGCAACACCTACTACCTTCCTAAGCTCCTCTTTTCTTCCTGAATACTGGCCACTCTCCAGGATAGCCTCATGGTTTTGTTTCCAAATAAGTACCACCTCCAAACTCTGTGACATGACCATGTACTGGATAGCTGAAGGGAATGGCGAGCATCTCAGAAAACTCAGATATCAGTGTGACCAGTAAAGTCTCAGTGGAGAAACACTGCTTTGGGCCTTTTGCTTACCTATTGTTCTATTGTCCTGAATGTCAGGAAGGTCTTTGCCTCAGGCCACCCCTTTGTGAAGCCTGAAGAAAACAGTTTTTAAATGGAAATGAATGGGCATCACCTGTGGCTCTTTGCTTAATTGCTTTGGAAAGGGATGTGGCTGAATCAGCCTCTTGGCCCTGTGTGAGAGAGTCGCTCAGATTCTCAGCACCTGATGGATCTAAAGAAAGTTTCCAAGTGTGCATCCAAACCAAAATGGCCAAAAGAGCAGTTATTGTGGATGAAGGTTCTCGCCTTCCTCTGTTAGCTTCCTGACCTCCATCAAGTGAGAATATGGATCCTTTGGGTCAAATCAGTTCTTCAAACCCTGCAGAGGCTAGCCGATATGTGCTTAGGTTTTCTCATGACACCAATTCACATAAAGAATCTATACCAGACAGTCAGTAAGCCTCATTCAGGAGAAGCAGAGCAGTTATATAGCCGGCATATTTGATCACTCTTGGTTCACAGGAAGGGTGTCCAGGCCACCCTCACTTTAGGCAAACAAGGGGCAATGGTGCTTATTTTGGACAATGTCTAAGGCTGCACCCCTCATTGAAAACTTTAGTCAGAGGTTATTATGAGTGTCTATATGGAAGAAGATGAGGGTCATGTGGGACTGTTTTGGTTTTAATTGCGGTCACATGCTGCAGTCTCTGGCTGGGCACAAATCACGAGTCTCCACACAGCTTGTAGATTCAAACAGCAATTCTTTATTCCCGAACTCACACAGGCCGTCTACAGACACGTTCTGGGGAAATCCACGTTCTCTGCCCAAATCCACTCTCTGCCCAAATCCACTCTCTGCCCAAATCCACTACTCCTGGGCTTCTGTCTCCCAAATATACTGTCTGACCCTAAGAACTCAAGAGGAACTCAGCAGCAGGATACACCCTATTCTAAAGGGGAACACCCTAATCTCCTATTATGCTAAACCAGGAACACCCTAAACATGGATCCGCCCTGGTCCTTGAGCAAGGTCTCCTTACATGCAATGTCCTGCAAAATGTCCTATTTCCATGAGTTCTTCCACTAAGGAAACATGGGGGTACACTGGCAAGGAAATTGTCATACCTACTTGGCTGATGGCTCCCAGCATCTTCCCCCTTCTGATTGATTAAACAACAAGTAATGTGGCTTAAGGACCGTGCCTGGTAGGTTGTCCAGTTCAACATATGGTTCTTTCCCATCATTGGAAAACTGACCTTTAGGCGTCAGCCTCCTGTCTTAGGTTGATACCACTGCAACTGGATCATACCCGTCACTGACTACTGGTCCAGCATACAGCCATACTTGTGGATAGGTCTATGCACCAGTGGGGGGGTGAGGTTCTTTGCCTCACCTCTGTTGGCCCCCAAATTTGGCCTTGGTGCCAGTGGGGGAGTGAGGTTAATGTGGCTTAAGGACCGTGCCTGGTAGGTTGTCCAATTCAACATATGGTTCTTAACCGTCATCGGAAAACTGACCTTTAGTCAACTGACCTTTAGTCGTCAGCCTCCTGTCTTAGGTTGATACCACTGCAATTGGATCATACCCATCACTGACTACCGGTCCAGCATATAGCCATTGGCCCCCAAATTTAGACCATCACTAGCAGAAGGGAGGAGGATACAGAAATGCCACGACACCAAGCCAATTGACAGTTCCTTTGGAAAAGTTGCATCATTGGTGACACCATCAGCAAAAATCACTGGTGACACCATCAGCAAAGATATGCCAGCATTACCACAATTCGCTGTACCAAACGATAGTTACATAGTCTAGGCAAGTTCTGTAAGCAGTTCAAAGTGGAGGAATCCTTCTTCTACTGTTTTCTCTTTGTTTTCCACTATACAAAGTCTAATTTGGGACAGAAAAGATCCATTCTTTATAGGACATATTAGAGCACATATAGGATTGCCTGGAGCCCTTAGTTTGGGCAATGATTTAGCAGATAAAACTAAACACGACATACATATTTTCTCTACACTAGAAGAAGACAATTTCCTTGTCAGCGTACCCCCAATTTTCTTTAGTGGAAGGACTCATGGAAATAGGACATTTTCCAGGACATTGCATATAAGGTGACCTTGCTGAGGGACCAGGGCGGATCCATGTTTAGGGTGTTCCTGGTTTAGTATAATAGGAGATTTGGGTGTTCCCCCTTTAGAATAGGGCGGTTTAGCATAATAGGAGATTAGGGTGTTCCCCTTTAGAATAGGGCATATCCTGCTGCTGAGTTCCTCTTGAGTACTTAGGGTCAGACAGTATATTTGGGAGACAGAAGCCCAGGAGTAGTGGATTTGGGCAGAGAGTGGATTTGGGCAGAGAGTGGATTTGGGCAGAGAACGTTGTCGATTTCCCCAGAATGTGTTTGTAGATGGCCGGTGTGAGTTCGGGAATAAAGAATTGCTGTTTGAATCTACAAGCTGTGTGGAGACTCGTGATTTGTGCCCAGCCAGAGACTGCGGCATCTGGTGGCTCGTACGTGGAACGCCTGAAGCTTGGGGGTAAGTGAAATTGCTCGCCCCTGAGGGAAGGCGAGAGAATGTCCATGGCTTTTTAAAGACGAGTTATTAAGTATATCAATGGGACCATCATGGTATCCTGTAGAAGGATTTTTCTTCAAGAAATAGATGGCTAATTCTGTTTACTACATTTGTCTAAGATCTTGGTTTCTACAAAGTTCTAATTAATTTAGAAAGCTAAAGTGTTAAAATATCAACCACTAAATATAAAATCAAGTACTCTTTACTTATTAAGTTTCATAAGGTAATATATTTAAAAATTATGTGTGTTTTCATAAATTGGTAAATTGAAAAAAGGTTTAATATTGCTTTGGTCTGTGTCTTTACCAAAACAAGGTTACTAAGTGTTAAGATTCTATCAGGTGTAATTTATATACAAAGAGTATAATAAGTTTCAGTTGGGTTTCAATTATAGTATTATGGTACCATAAAAAAAAAACATGAAAGTATTTCATCCTATTAAAGTGGAGTAATTTGTCTAAATCAGAAATTTTATAAGAGTTGTTTCAAAATTTGAATTTATAAAAAGGGTTAATGGTTAAAAAAGAGATAGAAAAAGATTCAAGATGTGGAAATATATTTTAATATAAGAGGTTAATGGAAAAAGAAGTGTTTCTAGATGAGATAATCTCTGTGTGGTAATGTAAAAAGTTGTAAAATGCCATTTAAATAGATTTTGAGGAAACTAGACTTACTTTAAAATCTTGAGAAAGGAAGAAGGAAGAAAAAAGGTATTTGTACATGGCAGATAAAGACAAAGCTTCTTAATGGAGTAAAAAAGGCCTTTGGTTGAAGGGCAGCCAAGTAAACTAACATTAAGCAATTTAAACAGAATCTAAGCCTCGTTTAAAATAGTGAAGCTGTAGGTGGTGAAAAAGTTCATTTAAAAGTACAGTATAGATGATAATTAAAAGGCTTTAAAAGGTTAATTTGAAGGTGGTTAAGTTGCCTTCATGACGGAGGAAAAATTGCATCATTGGTGACACCATCAGCAAAAATCACTGGTGACACCATCAGCAAAGATATGCCAGCATTACCACAATTCGCTGTACCAAACGATAGTTACATAGTCTAGGCAAGTTCTGTAAGCAGTTCAAAGTGGAGGAATCTATCAATCTGTCCGTCTCCTACCAAAGTCCGTTTCCTCCTAAAGTAAGTTGACTCCTTGATTGAGCATACTTGGTGAGTTATATTCATTGGGATGAAGATAGGAATTCTGGCAATGATGCTAAACAGACATTATCCTGAAAAGAATTATTAAATATAATGAAAAGGAAAGGTGAAAGTAAACAAACAGATCTGTTAACCTCCTTAAAAAACAATCTTTAACAGCTGTTTACCTGATTTAAATTAGTAAACAAGAAGATCTGTTAACCACCTTTAAAAACAATCCTTAACAGCTGTTTACCTAATTTAAATTAATCCATTTAAATCACGTGAATAACAAAAATAATTCGGATCCATATTCTAATGAGTGCTCCTCATATATGAAATATGGACATACGCACACACAGACATACAACACAAAACACAAATGTGCAAACAAATGTACAACACATAAGTTAATAATAAAGGCCTTGTAGCTTTACCTAGGTGAAATCTCCATTGCAATGTTTAAAAACTCCACAGTCAAAAAATGAAACTGATCAGAAAAACATTAACCTAGGTTTGTATGAGCTCAAAAAATAAAAATAGAGCCTTATGATGTGGAAAAATGCAATAATAAAATAGGTATTGAAAAAAGAATCCTGGTTAATCACTGTTGCAGATGTAAGAATGGCCAAGCTGGAGTTCTGGATATCAGCTGTTATGGATTTGAGTCAAATCATCTTCTTTTCGATCTGTAGAAATCGTTTTAGTCAGTCTTTCAGGAATCCAAATAGGTTGCTGTTCTCCCTGTGGAAACACACAGACAGAGCCCCGACTCCAGACAATCACTGGGTCAGAACCTTTCCATTGTCCTGTTAGAATATCTTTCCAAAGAACTTTAGGCTTATGGACATTTTTTGGATACATATGTCTTTCTGCAGCACTAAGTCCTGATGAATCCAAATTTAAAAAGTTTAGAGTAAAAAGCATTATTTTAAGTTTATCTTTGGGGGATATATACCCCTTTCCAATTCCCTCTTTTTGCTTTAATAAGTACGTTTTAATAGTTTGATGATCTCTTTCAACTATGCCTTGTCCCTGTGGATTGTATGGAATTCCTGTTATATGAGTAATACCAAATGATGAGCAAAATTGTTTAAAAGAGGTAGAGGTATAGCCAGGACTGTTATCAGTTTTTAACTGTTTAGGAACGCCCACAGTGGCAAAATTTTGTAAGCAATGAGCTATAACATCTTTAGATTTTTCTCCGGCATGAAGGGAGTCCATCAAAAATCCGGAAGAACTATCAACTGTAACATGTAAATATTTTAATTTTCCAAATTCTGGCAAGTGTGTGACGTCCATCTGCCAAATATGGTTAGGTATCAGTCCTCTAGGATTGACTCCAAGATTAACTTGTGGTAAAAAGGTCACACAATTTTGACATTGTTTTATTATATGTCTGGATTGTTCCTTAGTTATTTTAAAACGCTTTTGTAAAGTATTAGCATTAACATGGAATTTTTTATGAAAATTCGTAGCTTCTTCTAGTGTAGAGAAAATATGTATGTCATGTGTAGTTTTATCTGCTAAATCATTGCCCAAACTAAGGGCTCCAGGCAATCCTGTATGTGCTCTAATATGTCCTATAAAGAATGGATCTTTTCTGTCCCAGATTAGACTTTGTATAGTGGAAAACAAAGAGAAAACAGTAGAAGAAGGGGAAATCCTACCAGCATCTACAAGAGATACTATAGCATTAACTACATACTGAATATCAGAAAATAAATTAAATACAGAATCTTTAAACATTAAAAAGGCTTGTAAAACTGCATTAAGCTCTACCTTTTGAGCTGATTGTTTTGGTACTAAAAATGTAAAAGTTTGATCAGGGATAACTACTGCTGCTGTACCATTATTTGGCCCATCAGTGAATATATTTGGAGCATTCATAATAGGGGTTTTTCTTGTCATTTTTGGAAAAACTACAGGATGCTTAGACCAAAAAGACAACAAAGGATTAGATGGTAAGTGATTATCAAATCAAACATTAGATTTACACATGATTATTGCCCAAGTATTTAACTCATTAGCTAACTCATCAATTTGATCCATAGTATATGGAGTAATAATTTTATTGGGAAAAATTCCAAACACTCCCTTCGCTGCTTTTATTCCTTTGAGTATTAATTGTCCTACAGCCTCAGGATACCTAGTAAGAATAGTGTTAAGTGAATAAGATAAATGTATCCACAATAATGGACCTTCTTGCCAAAATACTCCTGTAAGAATATTTTTTGTTGGTAGTACAATAAATAATAAAGGCAAACCTATATCAATTCTATCCAAATGTATATTTTCCATATATGTTTCAAGAATTTTCAATGCCTTTCTTGCTTTAGGAGTTAACATGCGAGGTGAGTTTGGATCTGATGGACCTTTTGGAATATCAAATAAAGGTCCCAACACTCCTGTTGGTATGCCTAGATAAGGCCTTATCCAATTTATGTCTCCCAATAACTTTTGAAAGTCGTTAAGTGACTTGAGTTGATCTACTTGTATTTGAAGTTTTGGTGGACGGACCATGGTTGAGGATAATAGAACTCCTAAATAATTAATTGGAAAATTTAATTGTACTTTATCTATTGCTATCTCTAGATTATAATTTTTAATAAGTTTGTAAGTGTTGCATAACTTTCCAGCAATATGTTTTTATCTTTATGTGCCAATAATACATCATCCATATAGTGAAATATTTGTAGTTCAGGATTTTGATTTCTAAGTGGCTGGATTGCTTTATTAACATATATTTGACACATAGTTGGACTGTTAGCCATCCCTTGAGGGAGTACTTTCCATTCATATCTCTGATCAGGACCTTCATGATTTAATGCAGGGATAGTAAATGCAAAGCGTGGACTATCCTCGGGATGAATTGGAATTGAAAAAAAAAATCTTTAATATCTATGGCTAAAACATGCCAGGTTTTTGGCAAAGCAGACAATTGAGGAATCCCTGATTGAGCATGTCCCATAATAACCATCTCATTATTAATGGCTCTTAAATCTTGCAATAATCTCCATTTACCAGATTTTTTTTAATGACAAAAATGGGAGTATTATGGGGAGATATGGAAGGTTGTATATGTCCTTCCACTAATTGTTGTTTGACCAGATCATGGGCTACTTGTATCTTTTCTTTAGTCAGGGGCCACTGAGGAACCCACACTGGTCTTTTTGATTTCCAAGTAATTTTTATTGTCTCAGTGGCCCTTTCTGAAAATCCAACCCATGTCTTTCTGTTCCTTGATCTATTTGAATTGGTGCTGCTATATCTTGTCCTTGTTTTCCTAATCTTTTTTCTTTCCTAAAACCTTGTCTAGCCCTAGTAGTGGGCGCATTAGGATTGATGTTATTTGTTAACGTCAAACCTAATTGATCTAGGTCATCTAGTCCCCATAAATTTATAGGAAGATGATCCAATACATATGGATGTATAGTTCCCTCACAACCTTCAGGATCCTTCCAATATACTAACATTGTTCTTCTATGGGGATTAGTAGCCACTCCTAGGCCTCGAAGCGTTTGAGTGGCTTGTTGTAATGGCCAATGTTTTGGCCATTCCTGACTAGATATGATGCTAAGGTCTGCACCTGTGTCCCGTAGCCCATTAAAGTCGTGTCCTTGAATATTTAGTTTTAACATTGGGCGAGAATCTAAATTTAAAGACAACATAGCCCAATCTACACCTGTGGAGCCTAATCCCCTGGAACCTATTTTTACACTATGACTAGGAAATTTATTATGTAGGATGGGTATTATTAACAACTGTGCTATTCTATCTCCAGGTGAAATTACTGATATACCTCTTGGAGAACTAGCTATAATTTTTATTTCACCTACATAATCGAGATCAATTACCCCAGGACTTATCTTAAGTCCTTTTAATGTAGGTGAACTACGTCCCAATAATAAGCCTACTGTCCCTTGGGGAAGAGGTCCTTTTATTCCTGAAGGAATGATTTGAACTCCCATCTCTGGAGTTAGTACTGCTCTGG
Source organism: Callospermophilus lateralis (assembly GCF_048772815.1). Classification (NCBI taxonomy): domain Eukaryota; kingdom Metazoa; phylum Chordata; class Mammalia; order Rodentia; family Sciuridae; genus Callospermophilus; species Callospermophilus lateralis. The sequence continues at coordinate 715,708 of NW_027514417.1, forward strand.
CAGAGGCGCAGATGTCCAACCCTGCGCTCCCTCGGGTTTGTCTGATGAGGGATTTAATGGACAATGTGTCCTGGGCACTACTCTAATGGTGTTGCTGGGTTCCTCCACTGCCCCGTATATTTGTGATTGTGGGCCCCGGAGCATTGGGCCCCTTGGTCCGTTTTTTGGCAATGGAGTCTGATGCCTTTCTCCACGATATCATGGGTAAATACCTGGTCCTTGTCCGTTTTTTGTTAAGGGAGTACCCTCTATGGTAGTTTGAGAACGGCATTCATTAGCCCAATGTCTCCCTCTACGGCATCATGGGCAAATACCCGGTATTCTATTTCTTTGATAACTAGTTTTGTTAAATCCTCCTCCTATGAGGCAACTCCTTTTAAAATGTACTGTTTTTTCACAATCATAGCATGTTTTTGGCCTGGCATCAAAAGCCTGTTGTACTGCAGCTGCCAAGACTTGCTCTTGTTCATTAATATCTCTACATAATTTAATATATGTGTTTAAATCTTCATGTCTCCATGGTCTAATAACCTCTCTGCAGCAACGATTTGCTTGGTCATAAGCCAGTTGTTTTATTAATGGCATTGCTTGTTCTGTATCCCCCAAAATTTTGGCAGCCATTTGAATTAGCCTGTCTACAAAGTCAGCGTAAGGTTCATTACCACTCTGTATTACCTTAGATAGCTGGCCTTGTAAATCTCCATGTCCTTGTAAAGTCTTCCATGCCCTAACTGCATCTGCAGCAATTTGTGCATATATAGCAGGATCATATTCAATTTGTTGCCGCTGACCCTCATAAGGTCCTTTCTCTAGCAACATTTCTAGATTTCTTTGAGGGTAACCGGCTGCTGCATTTCGCCTAGCTGTCTCTGCGCATAATTCCTCATTGGCAACCTTCCATAACAAATATTGTCCTCCATTTAGCACAGATTTACACATGCTAGCCCAATCTGCTGGCGTCATGTCCAAGTTAGTAATGGACTCGACCATGCTTACCGTGAAGGGAGCTTGGGGACCATAGGTTGTTACAGCCTCCTTTAACTGCTTCACTGTTTTAAAATCTAAAGCATGGTGAATTCACTGCCCTCCTGCCTGCTCAAGTACAGGGCATGCTAATCTTTGAGGTCCTGTCTCAGAATCCCAATTATCAACTACGGGGTTTGAGGGCCACTCAGCTGTCTCTATCGGTGGGCCTGTTGGTTGAATTACACCCTCTTGTGATAAAACGGAGTTAGTAACAGCCTCCTGTTGTGGCCTTTTTCCTAACAACCCCTTATCCTTTAAATTTTCTTCCTCTGTCTGACTAGCTCGAGAGACCTTCTCTTTTGCTTGATCTAAAATGTCTTTCTCCATGTTCTGAACCTCTAACAATTTGCTTAACATATTTTCAGTTTGTTTTAATCTACTATAAAGATAACGCAACCCAATAAGATAACACAAAACAAAACCGAATCTGAATGAAACAAAAACGGAATAAAAAATCGTTGTATCAATTTTCTCTTCCTCAGGGCTGACAAACATCAAACCTTTAGTCAACCAGTTTGCCTGAGAAATTTCTAGAGATAGGCAGCTTGAAAGAAAAACAAAATAAATCAAAAGAAGAACACATTGTTTTTTGAAATGGTCACCCATTCTCTCGCCTTCCCTCAGGGGCGAGCAATTTCACTTACCCCCAAGCTTCAGGCGTTCCGCGTACGAGCCATCAAATGCCGCAGTCTCTGGCTGGGCACAAATCAGGAGTCTCCACACAGCTTGTAGATTCAAACAGCAATTCTTTATTCCCGAACTCACACCGGCCGTCTACAAACACGTTCTGGGAAAAACCACGTTCCTGCCCAAATCCACTCTCTGCCCAAATCCACTACTCCTGGGATTCTGTCTCCCAAATATACTGTCTGATCCTAAGAATCAAGAGGAACTCAGCAGCAGAATACACCCTATTCTAAAGGGGAACACCCTAATCTCCTATTATGCTAAACCGCCCTATTCTAAAGGGGGAACACCCTAATCTCCTATTATGCCAAACCAGGAACACCCTAAACATGGATCCGCCCTGGTCCTTCAGCAAGGTCACCTTACATGCAATGTCCTGCAAAATGTCCTATTTCCATGAGTCCTTCCACTAAGGAAACATGGGGGTACGCTGGCAAGGAAATTGTCATACCTACTTGGCTGATGGCTCCCAGCAGTCATTTGTGTGGTAGTTAGAAGAGATGCCTGGGTCCACCTGAACATGAACTCTAGTGTCATTCCCCTTAGAGACTGAGTTATGTAACTCACTTCAGAGAAGTATTGCAATGAATTTTGTTGGGATTTTAGGAGGCCATGCATGAGAGTCGCCCTTGGAAACTGAGATCTAAGCCAATGGTGGCTTTCGTAAGAGCATTGGGAATTTCAGCCAGGATATCACATGATTTTATTCTTATAGACTTGGCAGCCATAGTTGAGAGTCAAATCACACATGGACCTAACATTGTAGACCTCATGGGCCTGGCTTCATGTGTCATTTTGGCCACTCTTTGGGAAGCTTTGCCTCTGCGAGTTCTCCAGAGCATTTCTTGAAATGTGCTACCTCAAAATTTAATGGTTCCTGAATGAATTGAAACCCACAGTTTCTCCAACTTCATCCTTGAAAAATGGCTAGATAAATACCATGAAATTTTTAAAATTCCCATGACCAGGTGGCACTGGAGAATCTTTGGATGTCCTGTTGTTGATCATGAGTATACCAGAGAGTGTCTTGATTGACTGGGTTTCATGAAAATGGTGTAGAACAGAGATGCCAGTATGTTGGAGCCTGCTGAGTAGTGGGCCCAGAGCTGTGGTGTGCAGGTGTGTGGTAAAATATCTGTGGTCGGGCCATGTGGATCTGCCATTGACTTCCAAATGGCTGGTGGCTGACATGGTGGAGACAGGAATCACTTATATGTCTGAAACCTCTCCATAAATCGCATCATGTTATATGGAGATGTTTCAGGGCAATGTTCAGTATCAAGTTGCTATGGTCAATGGGGCAATCTATGTGGGATAGAAGCTTAGTTGGTGCATTGTCCTGCAGACCCTTACCCACCACACGTGAGAGGACTCCCTCCAGCACTGTGTCCCAGTTGAATTCCTTGCATTTCGTGAAGCAAATACCAAACTCCCAGTGCAGCAGCAAGAAAGTCCATGAAAAGTGGAGGATGACCTAATGGCTTCACAATCCACATGTGGAGACAATTAGCTTTCAGTGGCCACAGTTTACTTACAAAGAGAGAAGTCAGCACTTCTGCCTCATGTTCTTTGGGAAATAAGAAACAATGTCCTCTAGGTCACATAGATGCAGACACAGCTTTGATGGTTTCATTAGAATGGAAGCAAAAGCTCCTGACAACAACATATATGTCAAGTGCCCATCCTCAGAGGCAGTTTCTCAAAAAGTCTTTAGGCCAGCAGAGCTCCATGTTTGTGGAGTGTTTACCTTTTAGACCAGGATGCAAGAAATCACCACTGACTCCAATTAAAATCAAATTAAAACAAGCTTATTATTTCCACCACCCTGGTGCCTCTCCTTCCCAAAATGGCGGAAACAAGAGAGAAACCCCACCTTTCTTACAGCCCAGCTTTATAGCCCAGAAAGTTACACAAAAGTGGGGTTACGGATAACAGAACTCTGACAAGCATCACACTAATGGTAGTTTACTTTTTTTTTTTTTTTTTGCTGACACAAACATCAGAATTTATGGGGACCATTAGAGACTCAGAGAGTGTCATCTGACCAGGGAAGGCCAATATTTATGAGGTGTCAACAAAGTTTCAGAGAGGGCTGTTATCTGGTCAGAGAGCCAGCCATGGGTGAGTTCAAGGCACGGGCAGGCATTCCAAACAGGTTCGAAATTTGCCGTAATTAATAGTTAAGAAAAATTATCCTTTCTTGGCTTTGTGGCAAGATGGCTCCAAACTTTAATAAAAGATCAGGTTGGGTCTATCATTCCCCCCTTTTCTAATGTGTAGCTTTCATATCTTTCATACGGTAGGTGAAGAGCATTGAGGGAATTTTATTCTCTGATGCAACAGTCTCCCTATTTTTTCAAATCACCCAAAACCGGTCTCCGTGATTTTACCTGACTTAATTAATTACGTATATTGATAGTCTATTTACTTTTGGCTCCACTGTTGTAAGAAGAGAGGCATTACTCTTTTTGGCTTCTTCTGAGCTGAGAGAGGGTGATGTGAGGGGGAACAGCATGAGGGACATGAGTTGCCTTTTAGAGGTCAGTTCGGTTTGAAGTCTCATTGGGGAAGAACAGGTTGTAAAGTCATCTGGGGATGGGTTCTTCTATGAGAGAAACGAAAAACATGAGTACTGAATAAATGTTGCAGCAGCTAGAACATGTCACTGTACAGAAGTTCCCTCACCAGTCTTTAATATCCCCAGTTATCAGGACTGTCAACTTAATACTTAACATTTAGTGTTACAGTTGTCCCTCCCAATAAGATACAGTTTAATAATTTAATGTCATCTGATCTTGAAAAATCAGTTTACTAGAATGACCTCTGTGTCTAATAGAAAAACCTTTAATTCTGTTACTCAGTGCTGGATAATCATACTAGCCAACACCAAGCCTAACCGTGTAGGTTAGAAATATCTGAGGCCTTAAACTAAAAACTTCTGCCTCTGGCAGCTCCTCTTGATAATGTCTTTTTATAGTTATCAGGCATTCCTGTCTGAGAATCCTTCTTTGTAACCTCCAGTCTTACTTATTTTGGGAGGCTAATATAAAGTGTATACATTAAAATATTATTATTATTATTATTATTATTATTATTATTATTATTATTATTATTATTTAAAATGTCCAGGAATGGCTGTATTCTGCTTTCAACTGTCTTTGCTAAGTGTTTAAGATGAAGCAGTCAAACTGACTTTTGTTTCTATCTATTGGTAACAGTCAGCTGAGCTTTTATGGTTGCCATTCCTGGGGAGACTTGAGAGCAGCTTCTCAGTTCTGCTAGTGCCTTTTGGGCTAGGTGGGTCCAGGTCTTCCTTGACCATGTGGCTTCCCTCGGCAGCATCAGGGATGTCTCCCTTCTCTGATGACTCTCCTCTTCTTAGCAAATGCACTGATTGGCTTTCTGTTCTCCAGTGGTCTCATTAATCCCCCTGATGGGGAGGTTATATGGCCCAGAGTTGAAAAGCTCTTTAGAGAAGTCCCCTGTTCCCTGGATTCAGACTGACTCAGAGGGCAAGAGCCAAATATTAGTTTTCTTGTCCCTTTTCATTTAACTTTAAATTTAAATCCTAATCTTTAATATCCAGCAAATAAATTTTAACTGCCTTATGTTAACAGTACTGGGCTTTAATGTCTATAACTTTATAATTATTTATCTTTTTATTAATTGGGATCTGTGTTATTCGGTTTGTCTTGTAGGTGATGACTTATTATCTTAAATTAACCCATGTTGTGTTCTTAAAGCAACAATTCTGTAAAACACTAACAGAGAATCTTTAGATCACTTATAAGGAAATTATAAAATAAAATTTTTTAACAAGAGTAAATATACTTGGTTTGCATAATAGCTACCCTGAATTTTTTGCTTAGTTATAAATTATATCCCCTGTTACAGATCCTAGTAATCTTGACAGAAAAAAAAAACAACTTTTGAACAAAACTTTAAATGAAACATAATCTAACCTACTCTTTTCATAGTCATTCTCACATGTAGTAAGATGGGACACAGAGCCTTATCTCAGGTAAGGCAGGTCTCTTTATAAATCTTAAGGGTTGTAGTTCTAAAGCTGATCTTTTTTTTTTTTAATATCATTTTACAAAGTTTACATAAATTTTTTTAGGTCACATGAACGTTAGCTAACACCGTATGATATCACATTTAAAACATGAATTAAAGAAAGGCTGAAAGTTTTTAACCTTCACATAGATTAGGCTCTCATTAACTTAAAAATACATTTAAATTGTTCCCAAATGTAAAAAGTAACATAAAACTTTACTTATCTTTATGATAACAGATAAATAAATTCCCAATATATATTTTTACCATACAACTTAAGAACGCCAGCATGATATAATGCTCTTTTAAGTTTCTACCTTACAGACTTGTACATGTAAGATATGAGCACATTAATAGCATCATAATTACATTGATGTTTCCACATTAACCAAGTTTAGCTTTTAAAGTAATGGCAGTACAGTTCTCTAAAATAACAGTTCTTATTTAATCAGTTGTTTAATTTTTATGGTTGCTAGCTCTAGAAAAAATAAAACTTAATAAACACAATGTTATGGGTTAACTTATGTTTTAAGAAATTTTTGTCTCTTTAACACATGACTGATTTTTACAATCTTATACAGAATTTAGTACAAACTTGTATAGACCTTAGTTAATCAATCAGATATCTAACAAAAGTACTCATGAATGAGTAATCTCATATGAAATTTAATTTACTTATTCATCAAAATATTAGACAAATGTATTGAAGATTGTAAACCATTTTTTTTGTTGAAGGAAAAGTCCTACAACCAAGTCATATTAGATATTTTGTAGACATTAATATTTTATTAGATATCTGAACACCTAGAAAAACTTGTAAGCTTAAATTTAAAGACATTTATTTTTATCTGTTTATCCAATTTAAACTGAACCATTTAAATAACGTGAATTAAGGATCCTTGGATCCACTTTTTAAAATTTGTTTTTATGAGCGTTTTTTATGAGCGTTCTTTATATATGTAAATTTTTGTATCATATGTTTGATATAAGGATATATGTATATATAGACATACAACACATAACAGAAGTGTGCACACATAAAAATAGTAAAGGCCTTATAGCTTTTCGCAGATGAAATCTGCATTGCAATGTTTCAAAAACTCCACAGTTGGTCAAAGATAGAACTGATCAGAAAAACATTAACTTAGGTCTGTAGGATCAAAATCATGAGCTAAAAAAAACTAAATAAAGTATCTAAGGAAAAAAATAAGAGTCCTAGAAAAAACGACTGGACAGTAATTAGTAAAAACCATATAATTTGCCTTTTTTTTTTGCTTAGGCCTCAGATCAGTCTCCTACTGAGCTTGCAGGATTCTTTTATTTGCATTTCAAAATAAGTCCTGGCTGAGGTCAGGAAGGAGCAGGATAAAACTGCTATTCAGAGCAGACACAACAGGCCTAAGGCATTTTAACCATAATTTTCAGGTTAGGATGTTGAAAATTATGAAACAAGTTTAAGATACAATTCACAAAATTTTACATCTTTACATCTTGTTTTGTCAACAGATACCATAAAATGATTTACTATCTTTGTCCAAATTAATGCACTGGTACGCACAGTGACATTTTCCCAGGCTACCCAATTCAAAATAGGTGAAATAAAAGACTGAATGATTGGGAAGTTACTTGCCAACTTGGATGGAGAGTTCTTTAGTTTTCCATCCTAAGTATTTAAGTTCTCTGGCATAAATTATCTGAAATCATAAACTAAACAATTACCTAAACCCGACTTTTACCTGCAAGATTGTGCAATGCTTCAAAAACCCATTCAGATACCAGATTGTTACAATAAAACATCATCATTTAGACACACATTCAGCTAAGATCATTCCCAAGAAACAATTTAAAATATCAACACATTATTGCACATGTCTTAAAGGGCCAGAAACAAAGACACAAGACAGACAGAAGGGAGCTCCAGACTATGGCCGACAGACAGAAGCCTTTAAAACAGAGCAGATAAGAGAAAAATCTCCTACACCAGTGGCACCATTGAAGTCCCCACAAGGGGACCACATGTTTTTACAGAGGGGCAACCTGAAATGTAAAATCAAGGGTCTCCATGGTGACTTTACTGAATTTAGTATCCCCTTTTTCTTTTTCTCTTTTTTAAGAAGACAGACGTTACATAATGCTTACAGTGCAGGGAAGGAAGGAGGGAATTCCCTGAAGTAACAGGGCTTCCGCAGCTGCTGGAAGTCCCTCGGTCCCTCCTTTAACTCACAGGATTAGCTCCTCTGGTTCGGTTCCACCCCAACCATGCTCCATCTCCTAACATATCAGTAGTCAGCTCTCAAAAAGTTCCGGGGCGGGGGTGGTGTGGTTTATCAAAATTTGAAACTTAAAGTTCAGTTCCTGACCTTGAAGCCAATTAATGCCAATTTAATAATGAGGACAGGGTTTTTGAGAAAAAGAAAAAGGGAGGTTTATTGCTTTGCTAACAAAGGAGAAACACAGGGGACTCTGCCCAAAGGTTGTGACTCTTTTGATCTGGAGGTACAAGTGGTTTTAAAGGAGTTTCACTTCTTAACCTGTGAGATACTCAGTTTTTAGCTCTGCAGCAGGCATTGCCTTGTGCAGTGGGTGTGCTCCAGGCAGCCAGCTAGGGGCTTCTCTTATCCTGCTTAACAAAGGGAGGTAAAGTTCATCGCAGTTCCTTAAAACACAGTCCAAAAAGGTGTCACGCTTACTTGCTTTATTACCCATTTTCACGTCCAATATCTTTAAGTTTTTACCACAGAAATCACACAACAAAACTCACAAAAACAAACAAACAAAAAACATATAGAACACAGAACAAAACAGAAAAAAAAAAAACAGAAACCAGGCACCAAAAAAAAAAAAAAAAAAAAAAAAAAAGCAGAGGAGCATTGCAATGTCTTGCTAAAGCTCCTGGGTAGGACCGCGTGCATGCCCATCCACACCTCTCTACCCATCCAGAAGAATTCCCTACATAACAGAACAAAGGACAGCATGATTCTCGTTACAGTCCCGGACAGGAGTATATGTGAGCCTCCCCAGGCCTCCTCTCTGTCATCAGAAGAGATCTCCCTTAACCAGATATCAGATGTTATAAAGGTGCCACTTACCTATGGAGGCCTCCTCCACCAGGTGCTTGCTAATAGTTATAGTCCAGTGGTTCATTGCTGTGCTCCCTGGACCAAAGTCTCACTCCAAGTCGTTGAAACATCTCAAGTTGCGCATCCCCTAGAGTGGCTCTGTAGCCGGGGGCCCTGGAGGGAAGGCCAGCTTCAGAATTTCCAACAGTCTGGTCTTGTGATCTCTACTGGCAGGGTCATCTTGCTGCGGAACTGCATGTTAGACCAGGATGAAAGTAAAGACCACTGACTCCAATTAAAATCAAATTAAGGCAAATTTATTATTTCAACCGGCCGGCGGCCTGCCTCTCCCTCACAAAACGGCGGGAACAAGACAGCAACCCCACCTTTCCTACAGCCCAGCTATATAGCCCAGAAAGTTACACAAAAGGGGGATTACAGATAACAGAACTTTGACAAGCATCACACTAAATGTAGTTTACTTTTCTTTTTTTTTTTTTTGCTGGCCCCAACATCAGAAATAATGATGACCATTAGACCTCAGAGAGGTTCGTTGTCTGGCAAGGGAAGGCCAAAAATTATGATGTGTCACTAAACTTTCAGAGAGGGCTGCTATCAGGTCAGAGAGATAGGCATGGGTGAGTTAAAGGCACGGGCAGACATTCCAAATGGGTTCAGAAATTGCAGTAATTTATAGTAAACCCAAAATTAGCTTTTCATCGCTTTGTGGCAAGATGGCTCCCAATTTTAATAAAAGATCAGTTTGGGTCTATCAACCCTGTCCCTTACTTTTGGAAACTCCTCTTCCACCTCCAAGTTTGTAAACTCCTGAGGATTTTCCAGATATGTATTCACAGATTTTCTAACTCTTCTCCTCTAATTGTGTCTTACTTGGGGGGAAGGCAATGTCACGTCATCGTTCTGGATGAGAGTGGGAAGATTTTTGTATAACACATATTTGCATACACATTGGATTCCTTATCTAATTTTCCATTCAAAATACTGAAACCCTGACACTAACCCATACCCTACTAGACTCTGACTACTAATCCTAATATGATGGAGAAACATAACCCAAACAGAATAGAAATACAAGCAGTTCAGAGGAGGCATGGTGTATAGTTGGACTTTCATTTTGCATGATAAAGGGTTGGTGTTATAAATCTAGTCAATTTTTAATTGAAATAGTTCACCATGTGTTTTTAAAGTTAACAAATATGTGAATTCCTGTCTTGCTTTCTCTGTAGTCTATTCAGCACATGTATTTTTGCATGCACATACAGAATCCTACCTATTATCACACGTACATTCTTGTGAGGTAGCTGACTTGCCAGATACAAATTGTGAGAAGAGATCACTCCTCCTAAACACAGTTGGAACTGAAAATTCAATCTATGGGTGAGGTTCCTAGTTTAACAAAATTATAAATAAATCTATGTTTAGTAAAATAAATAGCTTGGGTCTGTGGATGATATATATTTAATGATGAATTTCAATTGGCATATATATTGCTACTTTTTAATGTCTGTGTGGGTGTTTTGTATATATATATATATATATATATATATATATATATATATATATAATCTCCAGATATTTCAAAATATGAAATATATGTGTCTTATTATACACTCCCTAAATTCATTCATGTTCATGTATTTGGATTTACAATCAACTTTTACATGATTATTATCAGAAATATGCATCCACCTGAAATACATATTTTTTTTCTAGTACTGAAAACTAACTTCGGTGAATGGTGCACACAAATCCTAATATTTCTACAGTAACTTACCCAGTTTAACATCAATGTAAGTAGATTCCTATGATACAAAATGTTTATTTTGACGTTCATTTTTATTCAACACTGGTACATTACTATTTCTTCAGTTTATGCACATAATAGGATATATATTTATCCACAAGTTCACAAATTTATAGGCATTTGTCTCTCTATCAATGACTTCCTGCTTCAGAACACATGTATTCCTCCAGGTTTCCTGGCTGGACTTTTCATGAGACTTCTTTCCAAAGACATTATTTTCAATTTCTCTAATCATTTTGAAGCAAAACTCACACACTCTTCATGATAAACCATTACCCTAATATTACCATTAGATGTATAACGGGTTGGAATGAATGATTGTATATCAATATAAAATTTCCTGTATATTTTCAGATATCAATTCAATCCTTTATTTAAATTTGGAAGTACTTATATTATTTATTCACAGTATGGTCTATTCCTGCATTATCTCTATATTGATAGACAAACGTACACCTCTTTGTATCCCCAATACTAATTTATATGTCTTCAAAATATTGCACCCAGAAATGGTGGAAGAAATACTCATGTCACCTGATCTACATATGCATTTTATCACAGTAATATTCTGGACAAAACTACAAAGATCAAACTTATGTTTTTACCAAAGCCTAAATGGAAAGTGAGCATGGATTATGAAAAACATCTATTGCTCTCAAATGTCAATCCTATTGGTGACTACATATTTCTTTCTTCCTAAGATTATATATTCAACCTCAAGGCTGTTGAAAATGTCTAATCCTATCACTCACTTTATAATTGGCCTGATATCCTAAAATCTCTATTGATATCTGCTTTCCTACATATTTTCCCCAGTTCAACATTGTGACAGATTCTTCACATGTGCTAACATTTACATTCACTCTCTACCTGAAACCCTATTGCTAAAGAACTTTTGGTACAAATCCTATCCTCATTCTTCTTTCTAAACCTATTGAGTATCTTCCTAATCATATTGACTATCTCTTTTTTACTGGATGTTCTCTTCTACATTCAATCATCCAAGGTACAAGGACCTATGCCATTGTATATCGATTTATTGGAGACATTTTTGCAGAACATAATTCAAAGCTAAGTATCCCAATCAAGGGCCCCATGCCCTTCTGGTCTCCAAAGCTTACCTAGATTTCTGTTTACCTACTTATATTTCACCTATATATTCTAATAAATATCACAGGTCAGAATCACATTATTCATCCCGAAGAATGATTCCTAACCCAAATTGTACATGTTATTAACCCTAACCATACACTCTTTCCTCAATCTAACTTTACAGAAGAGGAGGTACCGAGTTGGTCTTATAATACAGGAATGGAGGGCATATTCCATCTACTGAGAACCTCAAAGTTCCATGCAGAATTTATCCCTGTAGAAGATGTAGGCTGCTGGGAAGGACCCGAGAAAGAAAAAGTCATCTTTCAAGGCAAACAACCTGGTCAGGATGAAGGGATATGTCTGAATCAACATCTATCTTTTTATTGTAGAGAAGATGGACTAAACCAGGTCTCTGTAGAGAGCTGTTCCTGGGGGACAATGGTTGATATACCATTCTAACTTGTGAAAGTGTCACAGAAAGTAGGGGCAGCCTCCATTTCATGCGAACCTTGGAAGCAACTCTTAGGGCAAAGTGGTTGCCAAGGCAGTGACCTAATACAGTTCCTGATGGAAGTAACCTACCTAACTTCCTTGGTGATGGAACTCTCTGAACATGGGATGCTGGAAGCCAAGCAAACAGAGCAAGTCCCAGTCCCAGTCCACGTGGGCTCACTTATTTGGATTTACCAACGACAGAGTCAGTCTTTCTTGGTACCTACTGATGTGAGGATGGCTAAAAGCCAGGAGAGCTCTGAAAAGGGACCTTTCCTGAGAAAGCAGGATGTGGCTCACTGCTGGATCCTGACAGAGTTGGCCAACGAGATCAGATCTGAGACAGGACAGGCCATTTTGGGGTAACATTGTATGGCTCACCAGTCAGAGGACATTCCGGACAGTCACAGACCTACTTTGGGGAAGGAGATGCCTTTGTGGGTGTGGGTGTGAGTTTGTAGTTTTTTCTCATGTTCTGAGAATAATTAGAAAAGGAGGTTTGTTTGTTTTGGAGTGGGCTGATCTAGTAAGTCATTTGAAAAGGTCAGTTTTTCCATGTCTGTCTATCCCATTGTGTCCATTGATGTAGACAGTAGAAAAGAGAATGCATCAATGGATGTGCCCTGTTTAGTAGAATGCTTCCCAGCATTCATCCTGCCCAATTTATGAATGGACTGTGGCTTGCCTTAGGGATGAGCAACACCTAATATCTTCCTAAGTTCCTGTTTTCTTCCTGAATTCTGGCCAATCTCCAGAATAGACTCATGGTTTTTTACCACCTCCAAGCTCAGTGACATGGCCGTGTTCTGGATAGCTGAAGGGAATCGCCAGCATGTCAGAAAACTCAGATATCAGTGTGACCAGAAATGACTGAGTTGAGAAACCCTGCTTTGGGCCTTTTGCTTACATATAGTTCCGTTTCCCTGAATGTCAGGAAGGTCTTTTCTTCAGGCCAAACTTTTTTGAAGCCTAAAGAAAACAGTTTTCAAATGGAAATAAATGGGCATCACCTGTGGCTCTTTGCTTAATTGCTTTGGAAAGGGATGTGTCTGAATCAGCCTCTTGGTCCTGTGTGAGGCAGTGGGTTAGATTCTCAGCACCTGATGGATCTAAAGAAAGATCCCATGTGTGCATCCAAAACCAAAATGGCCAAAATTGCTGTCATTGTGGATGAAGTCTCTAGCCTTCTTCAGTAAGATTCCTGACCTCCATCAAGAGAGAATAGGGATACATTGGGTCAAATGAGTTTTTCAAAGCCCTGCAGAGGCTAGCCCATAGGTGCTTGGCTTTTATCATCACTCCAATTCACATAAAGAATCTAAACACCACAATCCGAACGCCTCAAATTGAAGAAGCAGAGTATTATTAACGGTAGGCCTATTTGATCACTCCTGGTTCACAGGAAGGGTGCCCATTCCACCCTGACATCAGGCAAATGAGGGGCAAGGTAGCTTATTTTGTACACTGTCTAGGGCTGCGCCCCTCATCGAAAACTCCAGCCAGAGTTTATGATGAGTGTATATATGGACCTATTTGTATATAGGACCATGGTACATGGTCCTATGCCATTGTATATGGATTTATCTGAGACATCTGTGCAGAACATAATTCAAAGCTAAGTATCCCAATCAAGGGCCCAATGCCCTCTGGGCATCAAATAATACTTGGATTTATGTTTTCATACATATATTTCACCTCTATAGTCTTATACATATCGCAGTTCCCAATACCATTTTTCATCCAGTAGAATGATTCCTAACCCAAATTGAAAATGTTATTAATCCAAACCATACACTGTTCCCTCAACCTAACTTTACAGAAGAGCATGAACAGGGTTGGTCTTACAATACAGGAATGTATGGGATCTTTGACTTGCTGAGAACCTCAAAAGTCCATGCAGAAATGATCTCTGCACAAGATATAGTCAGCGATGAAGGACCTGAGTGAGCAAAAGTCTTCTTCCATGGCAAACAACTTGGTCAGGATGAAGAGTTGTGTCTGAATCTGCCTCTCTCTTCTTAATGTAAAGAAGATGGGCCAAATCAGGCCTGTGTGGAGAGCTCTATTTGGGTGCCAATGGTTAATATATCATTCTAACTTGTGAAAGTGTCACAGGAAATATGGGCAGCCTCCATGGGACTCTGGAAGCAACTGTTAGGACAAATTGGTTGCCAAGGCAGTGTGTCCTCATTCAGTTTCTGAAGGAAGTGACTTCACCTCACTCCCTTGGTGATAGAAATCTCTGAACGTGGAATCCAGGAAGCCAGGAACACAGAGACAGTCCCAGTCCCAGTACCAGTGTTCTCACTTGTTTGGATTTACCAAGAACAGAGTCAGTCTTTCTTGGCACCTACCGATGTGAGAATGGCCAAATGCCAGGATAGCTCAGAAGAGGGGATTTCCTGAGAAAGCCGTTAGTGGCTCATTACTGGCTCCTGACAACTTCACACAGTTGGCCAAGGAGACCAGAACTGAGACAGGACAGTCCATTTCAGGGGAACATAGTATGGCCCACCAGTCTGAGGACACTGCGCCTAGTCACAGACCTACTTGGGGAAAGGAGGTGCCTTTGTGGGTGTCTATGTGGTTTTGTGGTTTTGTCTCATGTTCTGAGGATAGGAAAGGCGGTTTGTTTGGTTTAGAGTCAACTGTTTCTAGTAAGTCCTTTGGCAAGGCGAGTCTTTCTATGTCTGAATATCCCACTGTGTCTGTGGTTGTAGATATTAGAAAAGGAAATGCTTCAATGAATGTGTCCTGTCTTGTAGAACACTTCCCAGCATTCATCCTGCGTAATTTATCAATGGACTGCAGCTTGCCTTATCTTTGGGCAACACCTGCTATCTTTCTATGTTCTGGTTTTCTTCATAAATTCTAGCCACTCTCCAAAATAGGCTCATGGTATTGTGTCCAAGATGTGTACCACCTCCAAGCTCTGTGACATGGCCATGTACTGGATAGCTGAAGGGAATGGCCAGCATGTCAGAAAACTCAGATATCAGTGTGACCACACAAGTCTCAGGGAGAAACCCTGCTTTGGGCCTTTTGCTTACCTACTGATATGTTGACCTGAATGTCAGGAAAGTCTCTTGCCTCAGGCACACCCTTTGTGAACCATGAAGAAACACTTTTCAAATGGAAATGAGTGGGCATCACCTTTGTTTCTATTCTTAATTGCTTTGGAAAGGGATGTGTCTGAATCAGCCTCTTGGCCCTGTGTGAGGCTGTGGCTTAGATTCTCAGCACTTGATGGATCTGAAGAAAGATCCAAAGTGTGCATCCAAAACCAAAATGGCCAAAATTGCTGTCATTGTGGATGAAGTCTTAGCCTTCTTCAGAAAGGTTCCTGACCTCCATCAAGTGAGAATAGGGACCCTTTGGGTCAAATGGGTTCTTCAAATCCCGGAAGAGGCTAGCCCATTTATGCTTGGGTATTCTCATGACTCCAATTCACATAAAGAATCTCCACCTCACAGTCTGACCTTCTCCAGAAGTCTTCACCATGGCTGCCTATGGGACTTTCAGGAAAAGAGTCGCTATAAAAGACTTCAGTGTACATAAACTTTCTCTTTTTGTGTTGACCTGGTCTACTTGGCAACTGGCTAAAAAATCAGCACTCATGAGCTAGACACACCCTCACTAGTTTTTCACAAAATATGTGAACAAGGCTCCTGGTCTTGAGCTGGGGCTTCACAGACATTGCTACATTTCTAAGATAAAGAAGTTACAAACTGGGCTCCATGGAAAAAGCTGGCAGGGGGAAAAAAGAAAGGGAAGAAAAAGCTCTCCCCCTCCCAGGTGTTCTTGAAAATTTAACTTGCCCAGACCTAAGGAAAAAAACAGAAAAAAAAAACTGCCTTTTGTGAACTTCTGAAGACTATGAACTTCTGAGCCCCTTCCCTTTCATGTTGGGTACAAAATTCTGAAACTACATAAACTTAGGTTTCATGGGATTAATTGATTACAACAGAAGCAATGCCCTCTGAATCTGGTTGCAACCAAATAAGACTGTTTCCCTGTCTTTGGTGCTATCTTTGGTGCCTTGCCTTGTCCGTCCCTACAACAGTTTAATTCTATATACTTAAACATTGTTTGTGTTTTAATGAAATTGTCAACAGATGTGATTAAATGTGTAATGGTGCGGATGTTTCCCAGAGTGCTCTATCATGACACAGATTCATTTGAAGTTCAAATAGGGGGGCATACAATCCGGTTCCTCTGAAAACATATATCCCTCACCTTAGCCATTCCATTGCAAATAGGAGTTGCTTCAGGGTTGGGCAGAGGAACCACTGCCGTGGTCCATGGGACACAACGAATGACCCAATTAAGAGCAGGAATATATAAAAACTAAAAGATATTAGTAACCTCCATCACAGCTTTGCAGGAATCTTTAACCTTTCTCTCTGAAGTTGTTTTACAGAACAGTAGAGGGTTGGATCTCTTTTTCACTAGAGAAGGGGGCCTTTGTGCTGCATTGAGGGAAGAATGTTTTTTTAATGTCGACCATAATGGAGTTGTAAAATAATCTATGAGTAAATTAAAAAGATGCCTTGAAGAGAGTCAAGGAGAGAGAGAGGCCCAAAAATGGTGGTTTGAGTCTTGGTTTACACAGTCCCCCTGGTTAACTACGTTTTTATCAACTCTGGCCCGTCCAATAATAATCCTCATATTATTGCTAACTATAAAACCCTGTTTCCTCAACCATGTAATTTATTTTCTCCAAGCTCAAATTGGACAAGTTAAACTTATGGTAATACCCCACTAGCAAACATAGAATGTGACATCCCCCAATGATCATTTTTATGATTAAAAGTTGCCAGAAGAAGTGGGGAATGAAAGGTCAATAAAATATATACTTGTCACTTCCTGTTTTTCTGTACACTTAACAAAACATTGTTGAAATGTTGAGAAATGTTTCCTAATCTTGTCTCAGAATGTGCTGTCCCCAACGGCCAAACTGCAGAATGTACTCCCTCACCCGGTTGAATGCAAACCACCCACTCACCCTGAACCATCAATAAACTTCCCTTTCTGCCCTCTCCAAGAAAAGTATATAAACTCTGCATAAGCTCTTCTCAGGGCTCTCTGCTCTAATTAAGTGAGCTCTGAGCCCCAGCATGTTGGACCCCAAATAAACCCTTTGCTGTTGCATGATGTATTCTCTTGGTAGTCTCTTCCTCCGATGCTCGCACGACCTTTACTTGGATGATTGAATATAGAAGAGAACATCCATTCAAAAACTGATAGTCGGAAGGATTAGGAAGAAGAATGAATATAGAATTTGGAAAAAAAGTTCTTTAGCAATACGGTTTTGGTTAGACAGTGAATGTAAATGTCAACACAAGTTAAGAGTCAGTCACAATGATGAACTGGGGAAAATATGTAGGAAAGCAGATATCAATAGAGACATTATGAAATCAGGCTAAGTATAAAGTCAGTGAGAGGATTAGACATTTTCAACAGGGTTGAGTTTGAATACACAATCTTAGGAAGAAACAAATATGTACTCACCAATAGGACTGACATTTGAGAGCATTAGGCAACATCACATGGATGATTGTAGTAATCCTTTCTCACTTTCCATTTAGGCTTTGGTACAATCATAAGTGTGACCTTTGTATTTTGTGTCCAGAATATTACTCTGATAAAATGTATATGTAGATCAGGTGACATGAGTATTTCTTCCACCTTTTCTGAGGGCCATATTTTGAAGATGAATAAATTAGTATTGGGGGTGCAGAGAGGTGTACACATTGTCTATGAATATAGAGATAATGTATGAATACACCATACAGTGAATAAATAATATAACTAGTTCCACTTTAAATAATGGATTGAATTGATATCTTAAAATATATAAGAAATCTTATATTGATATACAATCATTCATTCCAACGAGTTATACATCTAATGGTAATATTAGAGTTATGTTTTCTCATGAAGGGTGTGTGAGTTTTGCTTCAAAACTGATTATGGATTTGGAAAATATTGTGTTTGGAAAGAAGTCTCATAAAAATACCAGTCAACAAACATAGAGGAATTCATGTGTTCTGAATAGGAAGTGATTGAAAGTGAAACAAATGCAAATAATTTTGCTAACTTGTGAATGAAATACATATCCGATGATATGCATAACCTGAAGAAATAGTAATGTACCAGGTTTGAATGAAAATGAACGTCAAAACATACATCATGTCCCATAGTAATCTACTTGGATTGATGTTAAACAGGGTCAGTTACTGTAGAATAATTAGGATTTGTATGCACCATTCACTGAAGTTAGTTTTCAGTACTAGAAAATAAATATGTATTTCAGGTGGATGAATAATTCTGAGAATAATCTTGTGAAAAGTTGATTATAAATCCACATACATGAATATGAGTGAATTTAGGGAGTGTAAAATAAGACATATATATTTCATATTTTGAAAAATCTGGAAAATATATATATACATATATATATACACACACACACATATATACAAAAGAACCCCACAGAAATTAAAAGGTAGAAATATATGCAAATCGAAATTCATTATGAAATATATATCATCCACAGATGCAAAAATATTCATTTTACTGAACATGGATTTATGTATAATATTGTAATACTAGGAAGCTCACCCATAGGTTGTATTTTCAGTTCCAACTGCGTTTAGGAGGAGTGATCTCTTCTCATAAGTTGTATCTTCCATCAGCCACCTCACAAATTGTGCATGTGATACCATGTAGGAATCTAAATGTGCATATAAAAATACATGTGTTGAATTGGCTACAAAGCAAGGAAGACAGGAATTCACATATTTGTTTACTTTAAAAACACATGGAGAACTATTTCAATTAAAAATTGTCTACATATTTAACACCTACCGTTTATCATGCAAAAGACAAGTCCAACTATACAGCATGCATCCTCTGAACTGCTTGTATTTCTATTCTGCTTGGGTTATTTTTCTACATCATTTTAGGATTATTAGTCAGAGTCTAGTAGGGTATATGTTCATGTCAGGGATTCTGTATTTCAATGGAAAATAGGAAAATGAATCTATGAGTATGCAAATATGTGCTACACAAACATCTTCTCACTTTCATCCAGAACAAAGCCTTAACATTACCTTGGGCCCAAGTAAGACTCAATGAGAGGGGAAGTGTTAGAAAATCTGTGAATACATATCTCGAATGGAAAATGCTCAGGAATTCACAAACTTGGAGGTGGTAGATGAGTTTCAAAAAGTAAGGGACAGGGTAAACTCTCCACAAACATGGAGCTCTGCTGGCCTAAAGACTTCTTGAGTAACTGCCTCTGAGGATGGGTCCTTGAAATATATGTTGTTGTCAGGAGCTTTAGCTTCCTTTGTAGTGAGACCATCAGAGCTGGATCTGCATCTATGTGACCTGGAGGACATGTTTTCTTATTTTCCAATGAACATGGTGCATCAGTGATGAGTTCTATTTTTGTAGTTAAACTATGGCCATTGGGGAAAAGTGTCTCCCCGTGTGGACTGTGAAGCCCTTTGGTCATCCTCCAATTTTCATTGTCTTTCTTGCTGCTGCATAGGGAGTTTGTTATTTGTTTAACAAAATACAAGGAGTTCAACTGGGACACGGTGCTGGGGGGAGTTCTGTCACATGTGGTGGGTCAGGGTCTGCAGGAGAATGCACCAACAGGCTTCTATCCCACAGACATTGCCCCCTTGACCATAGCCACCTGATTCTGGACATTGCCCTGAATCTTCTCCATATAACAAGATGTCTTTACATATAAGGGACTCCTGGCTGCACCATGTCAGTCACAAGCCATTCAGAAGCCAATGAAAGATCCACATGGCCCCGCCACAGATGTTTTATTACACACCTGCACACCACTGCTCTAGGCCCACTACTCAGCAGGTTCCAAGTTACTGGAATCTCTGTTCTACACCATTTTCATGAAACCCAGTCAGTCAAGGCACTGTCTGGTATACTCTTGATTAGCAACAGGACATCCACAGGTTCTCCAGTGCCACCTGGTCATGGGAAATTCAAAAATTCCCTGGTATTTATCTAGCCATTTTTCAATAATACAGTTGGAGGCTCTGTGGGTTTCAATTAATTCAGGAACCATTAAATGGGGAGGAAGCTCGTTTCAATGAAAATTCTGCAGAACTATCACAGGCAAGGCTTCCCAAAGAGTGCCCAAATGGTCACATGAATCCAGGCCCATTGAGGTCTACAATGTGAGCTCCATGTGTGTATTGACTCTCACCTATGGCTGCCAAGTCCTTAAGAATAAAATCATATGATATACTGGCTGAGATTCCCAGTGCTCTGTGCAAATCCACCCTGGGCGTAGATCTCAGTTTCCAAGGCGACTCTCATGTGTGGCCTCTTAAAATCCCAACACAATTCATGGCAATACTTCTCTGAGGTCAGTTCCAGAACTCAGTCTCTAAGGGGAATCACACCAGAGAACAAGCCCAGGTGGACCCAGTCATCTCTTCCAACCACCACACAAATGACCAAAATTAAAACCAAAATACTGCCACATGGCCCAAATCTTCTTCCATATCATAACCTCTGACTGGAGGTTACCATGAAGGGTGCAGCCCAAGTTGGTGTCCAAAATAAGCTCCCTTCCCCTTCATTTGCCTAAAGTCAGTGTGGCCTGGACACCATTCCTGTGAACCAAGAGTGATCAAATAGGCCTGCCGTTAATACTGCTCGACTTTTCCATGGGCCTGGTACAGAGGAGGAAGACAGGGAAGCAGGGCTGAGAGCAGCTCCTTGGATCTGAGAATGAGGAAGGAGAGATGTAAAAGAATAATGGGCAAGGGTTTTGGGATTTTCCTAGCAACAAAAACATGAGCAGTAGAACATGTAGAACAGAGGGGGAAACGGGAGTGAGTATACCAAAAAGCCTGTGAGGGACTTTAAATTTTTAGTAACCGTTTTCAGTGATGACAAAGCAACATTAAAGGCCATTTTCATTACATCTTGGATACTGGTATGTGGGTTCTCCTCAGCTGGTTTGAGATTTTGTTTAGCTGGTAAGAGGACCTGTTGGGACCCAGTGCGGCCACTGACAAGAAAAGAGAGGAGTGAGTGAGTGGAGGGGTACCTCAGTAGCTGCTACCTCAGGAAGGGGGCAGTGGTCTGAGATCCAGCGGAGGTTTGGGTTTTTGATCTATTAATTGTAAGGGAGAAATCAAGTTGCTGATGTGGGAGTGACAGCAGAGAGTCTGGAGTAGAAGGCTGAGGGTGAGCATCTATTGGAGAAGCATAGTTCAGGATGTGAGCAAAGGAGGGAAAAACCCTCCACATAGGGGAATCTCCTTTCACCCTTTTGAGCACTTGTAGAAGTTAAAAAGGTCACACATAATTTGAGGATCTAGAGACCCCTCTGTGGGCCATCAGGTTTGGTTATCTAATTGGTAATAATGCCAATATTGTGTACAAAATTTGATGAGGAGTTTGGGTTCCATCTGGAAGTCCCTGTATGCTGACATCCCCATGACTTACAGAAGAAGTCGGCTTTCCCCCACACAGCTGTGACTGTTTATGGCTTTCACAGTCCGCCAGGCAAACATAGTAATCTAGGCTAGCCAACCTGCATGTGGCTCACGTGTCCCTACAAACATAATGTTTGTTTCCATTATCTATGTATGGAAGGGATTTAATGGAATTTTAGTGTAATCCTCTTCATCAGGGATATCCCAATAGATAAGACTTATAGCCAGCTGAGAAATGTCTGGGTGGAGAGATGGTCATCAGGTCCTTAAGGGGGATGTATGCAAGATAGACCATTCTTCCGGTTTTCTCCCTAAATTCTGGCCACTCTCAAGAATAGGCTCATGGTTTGGTGTCCAAGATATGTACCACCTCCAAGCTCTGTGACATGGACATGTACTGGGTAGCTGAAGGAAATGGCGAGCATCTTATAAAACTCAGATATCAGTGTGACCAGTAAAGTCTCAGTGGAGAAACCGTGCTTTAGGCCTTTTGCTTACCTTTTGTTCTGTTCACCAGTAAGTCAGGAAGGGTGATGCCTCAGGCCACACCTCTGTGAAGCCTGAAGAAAATATTTTTCAAATGGAAATGAATAGGCCTCACCTGTGGCTCTCTGCTTAATTGCTTTGGAAAGGGGTGTGTCTGAATCAGCCTCTTGGCCCTATGTGAGGCTGTGGCTTACATTGTCAGCACCTGATGGATGTAAAGAAAGATCCCATGTGTGCATCCAAAACCAAAATGGCCAAAATAGCAGTTATTGTGGATGAACTCTCTCACCTTCCACTGTAAGGTTCCTTACCTCCATCAAGTGAGAATCCGTATCCTTTGGGTCAAATGAGTTCTTCAATGCCCTGCAGAGGCTAGCCTAGAGGTGCTTGTGTTTTCTCTGGGCTCCAATTCACATTAAGAATCTAAACCTCACAGTCAGAAGGCATCAAATTGGAGAAGCAGAGCAGTATTAACGGCACACCTATTTGATCACTTCTGGTTCACATGAAGGGTGTCCAGGCCACCCTGACTTAGGCCAATGAAGGGCAAGGGAGCTTATTGTGGACACTGTTTTGGACTGCATCCCTCATGGAAACCTACAGCTTGAAGTTAAGATGAGTGTCTATATGGAATAAGATGAGGGTGATGTGGGAGTGTTTTGGTTTTAATTGTGGTCATTTGTGTGAGGGTTGGAAGAGAGGTGTAGGTAAACCTGGGCTGGAACTCTGGTGTGTTTCCCCTTAGAGACTGAGTTCTGGAACTGACCTCAGAGAAGTATTGCCATGAACTGTGTTATGATTTTAAGGAGGCCACGCATGAGAGTCGCCCTTGGAAACTGAGATCTAGGCCCAGGGTGGCTTTCCACAGAGCACTAGGTATCTCAGCTAGGATATCACATGATTTTATTCTGAAAGACTTGGCAGCCATAGTTGAGAGTCAAAAGACACATAGACCTCACATTGTAGACCTCAATGGGCCTGGCTTCTTGTGACCTTTTGGCTACTCTTTGGGAAGACATTCATGTGAGTGTCCTCCAGAGATTTCACTGAAATGAGGTTCCTCACCATTTAATGGTTCCTGAATAAATTGAAACATACAGTGCTTCCAACTTCAACCTTGAAAAATGGATAGATAAATACCATGAAATTTTTGAAATTCTAATGACCAGGTGGCACTGGAGAACCTTTGTATGCCCTGTTGCTGATCATGAGTGTACCAGATAATGCCTTGATTTACTGGGTTTCATGAAAATGGTGTAGAACAGAGATGCCAGTAAGTTGTAGACTGCTCAATTGAGGGCACGAGCTGTGGTGTGCAGGTTTGTGATAAAACATTTGTGGTGGGGCCATGTGGATCTGACATTGCTTCCAAATGGCTTGTGACTGACGTGCTGCAGCCCGTAATCCCTTATATGTTTGATCTCTTCATATAAAAGCATCTTGTTATATGGAGAGGTTTCAGGGCAATGTTCAGAATCAGGTTGCAATGGTCAAGGGGGCAAGCTATGTGAGATAGAAGCCTGGTTGATGTATTCTCCTGCAGACCCTGACCCACCACACCATTAAATTTTGAGGAAGCTCATTTCAATGAAAGCTGTGGATAACTCTCACAGGCAAGGCGTCCCAAAGAGTGCCCAAAAGGTCACATGAAGCTAGGTCCATTGAGGTCTACAATGTGAAGTCTATGTGTGTTTTGAATCTCAACTATGGCTGCCAAGTCTTTCAGAATAAAATCATGTGATATTCTGGCTGAGATACCCAGCCAGAATGGGTACTGGAAAGCCACACTGGGCCTAGATCTCAGTTTCCAAGGGCGACTCTCATGCATGGCCTCCTAAAATCCCAACAAAATTTATGGCAATACTTCTCTGAGTTCATTACCAGAACTCATTTTCTAAGGGAAATCACACCAGAGTTCAAGTGGGGAAGTTTTTGAACCCCTGTGGGAGTCTAATCCAGGTTTGTTGGCCAGATGTTCCTGTTTCTGGGTCTATCCACTCGAAAGCAAACAGCAACTGACTGTCCTTATGTAGTGGGAAGCAGAAGTAAGCATCTTTTAAGTCCAGCATAGTGTACCATTACCTCTCCGGATTCAGAGTGCTAAGCAAATTATGTGAATTGGGTACCGTGGGGTGAATGTCCTGCAGTCTGTTTTTGATCTCTTTTAGGTCTTGAACAGGACGGTAGTCCCCAGTTACTGGCTTTCTTACTGGTAGCAGGGGGGTATTCTAGGCCGATTGACAGGGCCTTAGGACCCCAAGAGCCAGGTATTTCTGAATATTGGGCCTTATCCCATCCTTAGCTTCTTTGATTAGAGGATATTGTTTAACAATGATTGGAGAGGTAGAGGCTTTTAATTCTACTACTATTGGAGGTTTTTTTATGGCTAGACCTAACCCAGCAGTTTCTGCCCAGGCATTAGGATAATCTTTTATCAATTTCTGGGATAGTTTTTCTGTTTGATCAGTTCTAGGGCGCGCGAAGTGTTGATGTTCATCTTCTACGGACATAGTCAAAGCCGTGACTATGGGAGTTTTTACTGAAGCGTTTAGAAACACCACTTGGGGACCATCAGGGTTAAAGGTTATTCTAGCCCCGAGTTTTGTAAGCAGATCCCTGCCCATCAACGGGGCATGGCATTCTGGGATTACTAGAAAAGAGTGGTGGACTTTTCCATTTCCTAGGTCCATTGTCCTCTTAGTTGTCCAAGCTCATTATCTACTGTCATTAGCCCCTTGAACAAGCGACCATTTATTTAAAAGGGGCCCAGTGGGGTCTTAAAGGTTGAGTATACTGGTCCTGTTTTCACTTCAAAGTTCAATGGTGTTTCCTCCACTTAAAATGTTACCCTGAGCTTGCGGAGGAGATCCGAGTCCCGACTTCCCTATTCCTGTTCTAGAGTCAGCACGGCGGTCTGGCATCTCTGCTTTTTTTGGGGGCACTCTTTGGCCCAGTGTCCTTTTTCTTTACAGTAGGCACATTGACCTGAGGCCAGGGACAGCCTTTGGCATGGGCCCATGTATCCCTTCCTATCTTCGTGCTTTTTAACTTCTGGCCTATTTACTGCTCTGACCAGAACCTTAGCCAGTGCTTTAGTCTGCCTTTTGCTCCTTTCATCCTCCTTTTGTTCCCTTTCCTTCTGTCTCCTCTGTTCCCATTCCTCCTCAGTTTCTTTCTTATAATATATTTTCTCAGCTTCTCTGACTAAATCTCTTAAGGTCATATCTTGTAATCCATCTAGACGTTGCAACTATCTCTTAATATCTAGGGCAGCCTGCTGGATAAAGGCCATTGCAACAGATGTCTTTTCGTACTCTGTCTGAGAATCAAAAGGAGTATATTTTCTAAATGCTTCCATAATTCTCTCCAAAATCATAGAGGGAGACTCATTAGGCCTTTGGATAATCTCTCTTACCATGGCCAAATTAGTCGGCCTTCTGGCGGCCACTCAGAGACCCGCTATTAGAGGCCGGTGATAAGTGGACAGATGCTACCTAACTTCAATGGTGTTGGGGTCCCAGTTTGGTCGGTTCATCGGCCCATAGGGATGGAGAGGGAGCATCACAGGGGTTTCTGAGTTTTTTATTATCTGTCACTGGCGGGTTCCTTTAGATGGCCCAGCTTCCACCAGAGGAGGAGGGGCTGCTGCTGGTGCTGCTGCGAAGTCCCCTGGAGGGCTTGGGACTGGCCCAATTGCCTCTAGTGGCGGAGAGGCTGTGTCAGCGGCAGGAGGATCATCTGGAACGTGTTCGGTGTTGGGGAGCCAGGGTAGAGGATAAGGAGGGGGAGGAGTGTCCAGTCTTGTGACTCAGGGAGAATGGAGGGAAGCGGGGGGAGCGGAAGGTTTGAATGATAGGATCCTGGGGAAGGGGTATATGGCTATTGATCTGGGTGGCCACGTGGTCCCGGCTGAAAGACAATATCTCTGATTTTCGGATTAGAGGGAAGCGGAAGGATCCTTCTGGGGGCCACCCGACTTTGAGAATGGGCCATTCTGAAGCACAGAGAGTCTGCCAGGTCTGGCATTTTACTGAAAAATAAAGATTCTGGGCCCTTGAGCGGACATCAGTCCAATGATCAACGGTCAGGGACAGAAGCATGGAAGTGATTTGTCCCATAATGGGAGTTACTCAAAGAGAGACAGTGAAGACACAATCGCAACACAGACAAAGACAAACAGTAAACGTTTAACGTGTGTCCAAGACAAAGATTAGAACTGAGTAACTGGCAAAACCTGATGTGTTAGACAATAAAGACAGACAATAAACTCAACATGAGTTCAGGACAATGAACAAAATTCAGTAACCGGCAAAACCTGATGGGCTGGCAAACCGAATTCTGAAGCAAAATATAACCGAGTTGAGGAAACTACTATTCCTTGATTTCCCTCGTCCCCTGGAGTGTCCCACAGGGACGTGGCCTGCAGCTCTGTGACACGTCTGTCAGCCACTATCAGAGAGAGCTAATGCTCTTCACCGACAGCCACTTTGCCAAGCCCTAACCTGAAACCCGAAACCAGAAAGAGGCGCCTTACTTACCCTGAGAGAAGTCCCTTGGGGTCTTTCATCCGCCACGCCAAATATCTCACCTGGGGCCTCCAGATGAAAAGGTGGGGTGAACATCGGAGGAAAAGACCATCAACAGGCTTTCTCATGCAACTCTAAAGGGTTTCTTGGGGGTCCAGCATGCTGGAGCTCAGGACTCACTTCAGAGGAGCAAAGAACAAAGAGCCCCAAGAACAACTTGAGCACAGTTTATATACATTCTTTAGAGAGGGCAGGGACTTTACATACATCATAGCCTCCTTTAGCAAATCATCATATACCAAGAGAAAATCAAATAACAACTCTAAAACATGATTAGAACATTCATTGGCGGGAACAGGTCGGGCAGGGGGTGATTGATCAGCCCTAAGAAGGGGTATACATTTAAACTGATTGGTTGAAGCCCTGAGATGTATACGTGGTGAGCTGCACGGTTTCTGGGAAGGGGTTGTTAAGTACCTAGGTGGTCAGGGAAGATTTCAACACACACCTAATGTGCAGATCTGGAAATTGTCTTAACTGCCACCGGAATTTCAGGTGCTGAGTGCAGCTTGGAAACTTTAGGAAACCTGGTTCTTTACATTTCAATTTCAATTTCTTTTATTCTTTCAGAACCTTACAGAGAAAGGCGAGAGACTTCATCCACAATGACTGCTATTTTGGCCATTTTGGTTTTGGATGCACACATGGGATCTTTTTTTAGATCCATCTGGTGCTGATAATCTAAGCCACAGCCTCAAACAGGGCCAAGAGGTTGATTAAGTCATATTCATTTCCAAAGCAATTACTACTCTGAGGTCAGTTACAGAGCTCAGTCTCTGAGGAGAATCAAACCAGTGTTCTAGAGCAGATGAACCCAGTCATCTCTTCCAACAGCCACACAAGTGACCACAATTAGAACCAAACAATCCCACATGGTCCTCATCTTCTTCCATGTAGTCACTCATCATAACCTCTGCCTGGAGGTTTCCTTAAATGGCATAGCCCAAGAGAGTATCCAAAATAAGCTCCCTTGCCCTTCATTTGCCTAAACTCAGGGTGGCCTGGACACCCTTGAAGTGAACCAGGATTGATCACATAGTTCTGCCATTAATACTGCTCTTCTTCTACAATTTGAGGCCTACTGACTGTCAGGTATTGATTCCTTATTTGATTTGGAGTCATGATTAAACACAAGCACCTCTGCAGGGATTGGAAGAACTCATTTGACCCAAAAAATCCCTATACTCCCTTGATGGAGGTCAGGAATCTAATAGAGGAAGGCAAGAGACTTCATCTACAATGACTAATCTTTTTGCCATTTTGGTTTTGGATGCACACATTGGATCTTTCTTTAGATTCATCAGGTGCTGAGAATCTAAGCCACTGCCTCACACAGGGCCAGGAGGCTGATTCAGACACATCCCTTTCCAAAGCAATTAAGCAAAGTTATTGATCTGGGTGGCCACGTGGCCACTGGTGAGGCCCATTCATTTCCATTTGAAAACTGTTTTTTTCAGGCTTCACAAAGTGGTGGCCTGAGGCAAAGACCTTCCTGACATTCAGGGCAACAGAACAATATGTAAGCAAAAGGCCCAAAGCAGGGTTTCTCCACTGAGACTTTTCTGGTCACACTGATATCTGAGTTTTCTGAGATGCTTGCCATTCCCTTCAGCTATCCATTACATGGCCATGTTGCAGAATTTAGAAGTGGTACATATTTTGGAAACAAAACCATGAGCCTATTCTGGCGAGTGGCCAGAATTCAGGAAGAAAACAGGAACTTAGGAAGATAGTAGGTGTTGCCCATCGATAAGACAAAAGGAAGTCCATTCCTATAATGGGTAGGATGAATGCTGGGAAGCTTTCTACTAGACAGGAAACATCCATTGATGCATTCTCTTTTCTAATGTCTACAACCACGGACACAGTGGGATACACAGACACAGAAACACTCGCCTTGTCAAAGGACTTTCTAAAAACAGTCCACTCCAAACCAAGCAAACCGCCTTTTCTACCTATTCTCAGAACATGAGACAAAACCACAAACTCACACCCACACTCAAAAAGGCACCTCCTTCCTCCAAGTAAGTCTGTGACTATCCAGAGTCTCCTCTGACTGGTGGGCCATACTATGTCCCCCCAAGGTGGCCTGTTCTGTCTCAGATCTGGTCTTTTTGTCAAACTCTGTGAAGTTGTCAGGAGCCTGCGCTGACCACTACATGCTTTCTCAGGGAAGGCTCTCCTCGCATCTGACCATCCTCACATCAGTAGGTACCAAAAAAGACACACTCTGTCCTTGGTAAATCCAAACAAGTTAGCCCACTGGTACTGGGACTGGGACTGGCTGTGTGTTCCTGTCTTCCTGGAACACAAGTTAAGAGAGTTCCATCACCAAAGAAGTGAGGTAGGTCAATTCCTTCAGGAACTGAATGAAGTCAGTTCCTTGGCAAACACTATTTTATTAAATTTTCAAAATAATTATGAAAACAGAAATCAAGGTAAGATTTGAAGTCCAGAAGGGCCCTTGATTGGGATACTTAGCATTGAATTAGGTTCTGCACAGATGTCCGAGATAAATCAATATACAATGGCATAGGACCTTGTACCTTGGATGATTGAAGGTAGAAGAGAACTTCCTGTCTAAAAGGGATAGTCGGTAGGATTAGGAAGATAGTCGGTAGGTTCAGGAAAAAGAGTGAGTATAGGATTTAGACCAAAAGTTCTTTAGCAATCAAGTTTGGGTAGAGAGTGAACAAAATATCAGCACATGTGAAGAGTCAGTCACAATGATTAATGGGGGAAAACATGCAAGAATGCAGATATCAATAGAGACATGAAATCAGGCAAAGTCTAAAGTGAGTGATAGGATTAGACATTTTCAACATGGTTGATGTTGAATATATAATCTTTGGAAGAAACAAATATGTAGTCACCAATAGGATTGACATTTGAGAGCATTAGGCAACCTGGACATGGTTGTTTTTGTAATCCAAGCTCACGTTCTATTTCGCTTTGGTGAAAGGTTAATAAAATAGGCACTTGTCACTTCCTGTTTTTCTGTATGCTTAACAAAACACTGTTGAAATCTGGAGAACTGTTTGCTAATTTTGTTCCCAGAATGTGCTGTCCCCAACTGCCAAACTGAGGATTGTACTCCCTCACCCGCTTGTACCAAACCTCAAACTTGCTCTGACCCATCGATAAGTTTCCCTCCCTGCCCACTCCAAGAAAAGTATATAAGGTCTGATTAAGCTGTTCTCAGGGCTCTCTGCCGAGAAAAAAACCATTGTGCAGATACCACCCCCATCTAACAAGAGACAACTCAAGAGAGTTTCTTGGGACTGCTGGCTTTTGCAGGTATGGATACCTGGGTTTGTGTTCTTAGCTTCTCCTTTATACCCGCTGTTAAATGAGGATGCCCAATTCCAATGGACCCTTTGAGCACCAGCAAGCTTTTGATAACATCTAAGGACACTGACATTGAATTTCTCAACTTCACTGAGCCCAGCCTTCAATTACAGAAAGCCCTACACTACTTTAAAAATGTACATCAACTCACTCACCTTGGTTAAAAGAAACTGCAGGCATTCCTGAAGGATCAAGAACAGAGTTTTCGATTAACCAACTCACAGCGAAAGGAAATATCTGAACGGGTAACAAAAGCCTGTCGGATATGTCAATTGGTTAATGCTTACCATTCCAAGCTTCCTGCAGGAAAGTACCTATGAGGAACCAGACCAGGACAATTCTGAGAAGTGGACTTTACTGAAATTAAGCCAGCATGGTATGGACTTAAATATCTCTTAGTCTTTGTAGATACATTTTCAGGATGGATTTAAGCCTTTCCCACAAAATAAAAATTAACGGCGCAAATGATGGTCAAGAATATCCTGAAAGATATTTTCCAAGATACGGCCGGCCTAAAGTAATAGGTTCTGATAATGGACCGGCGTTCATGGCCCAGGTAAGTCAGGGGTTAGCCAGGACCCTAGAAATTAATTGGAAGTTACATTGTGCTTGTAGACCCCAGAGCGCAGTACAGGTAAAAAATAAATAGAACCATTAAAGAGACCTTAAAGAAAT
Organism: Callospermophilus lateralis; assembly: GCF_048772815.1. NCBI lineage: Eukaryota > Metazoa > Chordata > Mammalia > Rodentia > Sciuridae > Callospermophilus > Callospermophilus lateralis. Next base: position 746,531 of record NW_027514417.1, read on the forward strand.
TAAGCTTAGAGACCAACATAAAAGATTGGACTATGCTCCAGCCTTATGCACTGTTTCATGCAAGAAATTCTCCCTCTGTTTCTTTGTGTAACCTCACCCCCTATGAAATTCTCAATGGTGTCCCTCCTCCAGTAAGGGACCTAACCCCAACTCTAAGACCGAACGATCCCTTCCACACCCCCTTGCTTGACAGACTAAAAGTTCTCGAAAGAACTCAGCGATACCTGTTGAAACACCTGGCCACTGCCTACCAACCTGCAGACGAGGGGACTCCACATCAATATCAAGAGACTTCATCTACATAAGATGACATCAGGTGTCATCCCTGGAACCCCGCTGGAAAGAACCATACCAGGTGCTACTTATAACACCTACAGCAGTAAAAGTAGACGGAATCACTTCCTGGATCCATGCCTCAAGTCTCAAGCCTGTGCCCTGTCCAGACTCTGGCTGGAAACTGGAAAAGACTGGTAACCCTTTCAAATTTTGTATTCGCCATACGGATATGGCTATAGACTCTCCTCTTGGCCACCAGTAGTCCTAACCCTCATCAGCCTGTTCAGCAGCGATTGCTGATCACAAATTCTACTAGACAAAAAGTATGGTCTATCTTGCATACAGCCCACTTAGGTACCTGGTGGCCTTCTCTCCATCCAGACATTTGTCAGCTGGCTATAGGTCTTTCCGATTGAGATATTCCTGATGAAGAGGATCCCACTAAAATTCCATTAAATACCTTCTGTACCATAGATAATGGAAACAAATATTATGGATATAGGGACACGCTAGCCAGATGCAGGTTGGCTAGCCTAGATTACTATGTTTGCCAGGCAGAGTATCAAAGCCACAAACAGCCATAGCTGTGTGGGGGAAAAGCTGACTTCTTCTGTAAGTCATGGGGATGTGAGCATACAGGGGGTGCCTGGTGGAAAACAACTGCTCATCAAATTAAGTACACAGCATTGAACATATTAACAAATAGAGAAAGAAAACTGATGGCCCACAGAGGGGCCTCTAGGTCCTCAAATTCTGTGTGACCTTTTTAACTTCTGCAAGTGCTCAAAAGAGTGAAAGGAGATTCCCCTATGTGGAAGCCTTTTCCCTCCTTTGCTCACATCCTGAACTATTCTTCTCCAATAGATTCTTACTCTCAGCCTTCTGCTACAGACTTTCTGCTGTCACTCCCACCTCAGCAACCTGATTTCTCCCCTCCAATTACTAGATCCAAAACCCAAACCTTCGCCGGTTCTCAGACCATTGCCCCCTTGCTGAGGTAGCAGGCACTGAGGCACCCCTCCACCCACTCCCTCCTCTCTTCTCCTGTCAGTGCCTGCACCCCGTCCCACCAGGTCCTCTTACCAGCTAACCCAAAGCTCAAACCAGCTGAGGAGAACCCTCAGACCCCTATCCAAGATGTAATGAAAATGGCCTTTAAGTTGCTTTGTCATCACTGAAAACAGTTTACTAAGAATTGAAAAGCCCTCACAGGCTTTTTGGGATACTCACTTCGGTCTTCCCCTTGGCACTATCTGTTCTACTGCTCAAGTTGTTGTTGCTAGGAAAATCACAAACCCCTTTCCTATTATTCTTTTATATCTCTCCTTCCTCATACTCAGATCCACCAACCGGGTCTTACCCCCCGCCTTTCCCATCTTCCCCCTCTGTACCAGGCCCACAGAAAAGTCTGAACTGAATTCTCCAGAAGTTTTCACCATGGCTAACTTTAGGACTTTCAGCAAAAGAGACCCTATAAAAGAGTTCAATGTAGATAAACTTCCTGTTTTCCTGTTGCCTGTTCTACTTTGGCACTGGCTTGAAAAATCAACACTCCTAAGCTAGACACCCCCATACTAGTTTTTAACAAAATATGTGAACAAGGCCCCTGTCCTTGAGCTGGGGCTTCAAAGAGATGGCTACATTTCTAAGATAAAGAAGTTACCAACTGGGCTCCATGGTAACAGCTGGCAGGTAGAAAAAAAAAGAGAGAAGAAAAAAGCTTAGGTGTCCTTAAAAATGTTACTTGCCCAGAACAGAGGGAAAAAAAATCTTCTTTTTGTGAAATTCTGCAGACTGTGAACTTCTGAGCCCCTTCCCTTACATGTTGGGTACAAAATTATGAAACTAACTAAACTTGAGGTTCAGGGGATTCATTGATTACAACAGAAGCAATGCCTTCTAAATCAGGTTGCAACTAAATATAACTGTTTCCCTGTCTTCCATTCTATCTTAGGTACCTTGCCTTTTCCATACCTAAAACAGTATAATTCTATATACTTAAAACATTGTTTATGTTTTCATAAAATGGTCAACAGATATGATTAATAATGTAATGATGCAGATGTTTCCCAGAGTGCTCTATCATGACACAGTATCATTTAAAGTTCAAATAGTGGGGCATACAACCCGGTTCTGCCAGGAACCTGTTTTCCTCACTTTAGCCATCCTTTTGGGAATAGGAATTGCTGCAGGGGTGGGCACAGGAACCACTGCTCTAGTTCATGGGACACAAGAAATGACCCAATTAGAAGCAGCAGTATACAAAATCTTAAAGATAGTAAAAACCTCCATCACAGCTTTACAGGAATCTTGAACCTCTCTCTCTAAAGTTGTTTAACAGAACAGGCGAGGGTTGGAACTCCTTTTCATGAGAAAAGTGGGCATTTATGCTACATTGAGGGAACAATGTTGTTTTTATGCCGACCATACTGGTTGTAAAAGAATATATGAGTAAATTAAGAAGACGCCTTGAAGAGCGTCAACGAAAGAGAGAGGCCCAAAAAGGGTGGTTTGAGTCTTCGTTAACATAGTCCCCCGGGTTAACTACGCTTTTATCAGCCCTGGCTGGTCCATTAATAATCCTCATTAATTGCTAACTGTAGGAACTTGCTTGCTCCACCATGTAGTTTCATTTCTTCAAGCTCAAATTGGACAAGTTAAACTTTTGGTAATCAGACAAAAATATACGCCACTAGCAGGCATAAAATATGACACCGTCCAATGATCACATTTATGATTAAAAGTAACGAGAAGTGGGGAATGAAAGGTTAATAAAAAAGGTATTTGTCACTTCCTGTTTTTCTGTATGCTTAACAAAACACTGTTGAAATCTTGAGAGCTATTTGCTAATCTTATTTCCAGAATGTGCAGTCCCCAACTGCTAAACTGCAGATTGTTCTCCCTCACCCGGTTGCACGCAAACCGGCCACTCGCCCTGAACCATCAATAAACTTCCCTCCCTGACCTCTCCAAGGAAAGTAAATAAGCTCTGCTTAAGCTGTTCTCAGGGCTCTCTTCTCTATACAACTGAGCTCTGAGCCCCAGCATGCTGGACCCCCAATAAACCCTTTGCTGTTTCATGAGACAATCTTTTGGTGGTCTCTTCCTCCGACGCTCAAATGACCTTTACATTGGTACAATCATAAGTGTGATATTTGCTTTTTGTGTCCAGAATATTACTGTGATAAAATGTATATGTATATCATGTGACATGAGTATTTCTTCCACCATTTCTGGGAGCAATATTTTGAACATATATAAATTAGTATTGGGGGCACAAATAGGTGTACCCTGTGTCTATGAATATAGAGATATTGTATGAATAGACCATTCAGTGAATAAATAATATAACTAGTTCCAACTTTAAATAGTGGATTGAATTGATATCTGAAAAAATATAGAATATCTAATATTGATATATACATTCATACATTCATTACAAAAAGTTATACATAATATAGTTTAAAAAGGAAGCTCACACATATGTTGAATTTTCATTTCCAACAGCATTTAGGAGGAGTGATCTCTTCTCACAATTTGTGTCTGAAAATTCAGCCACCTCCCAAGAATGTACTTGTGGGACCAGGTAGGATTCTATATGTGCATATAAAAATACATGTGCTGAATAGGCTACATAGAAAGGGAGACAGGAATTCACATATTTGTTAACTTTAAATTCACATGGAGAACTATTTCAACAAAAAATTGACTTGATTTATAACTCCTACCCTATATAATGCAAAAGGCCCGTCCAACTATACAACATGCCTCCTCTGAACTGCTAGTATTTCTATACTTTTTTGGGTAATTTTTCTCCATCTTATTAGGATTAGTAGTCAGAGTCTAATAGGGTAGGTTTTAGTGTCAGGGATTCAGTATTTTAAACTGTGGCCACTGGGGGCCTAGTGTCTCCCTGTGTAGACTGTGAAACCATTTGGTCATCCTCCACTTTTCCTGGTGTTCCTTGCTCCTGCACTGAGAATTTGATATTTGCTTCACAAAATACAACGAGTTCAACTGGGACACAGTGCTGGAGGGAGTTCTGTCACTTGTGGTGTGTCAGGGTATGCATGAGCATGCACCAAACTGGCCTATATACCGCATAGCTTGCCCCCTTGACCATAGCAAAATGATTCTGTATATTACCCTGAAACCTCTCCATATAACAAGATGCCTTTACTTATAATGGTCTCCTGCCTGCACTATGTCCATCTCAAGACATTTGAAATCCAATGGCAGATCCACATGGCCCCACCAAAGATGTTTTATCACACACCTGCCCACCACTGCTCTAGGCCCGCTACTCAGCGGGCTCCATCTTACTGGCATCTCTGTTCTACACCATTTTCATGAAACCCAATGAATCAAGGCACTGTCTGGTACACTCATGATCATCAATAGGACATCCAAAAGATCTGCAAGCCACCTGGTCATGTGAATTTCAAAAATTTAATGGTATTTTTCTAGCCATTTTTCAATAATGAAGTTGGATGCACTGTGGGTTTCTATTCATTCAGGAACCACTAAATGGTGAGGAAGCTCATTTCAATAAAAACTCTGCAGAACTCTCATAGGCAAGGCTTCCCAAAGAGAGTCCAAAAGGTCAAATGAAACCCGGCCCATTGAGGTCTACAATTGAGGTCCATGAGTGTTTTGATATCAACTTAGCCACCCTGGGACTATATCTCAATATCCAAAGGCGACACTCATGCGTGGCCTCCTAAAATTCCAACACAATTCATGGCAATACTTCTGTGAGGTCAGTTCCAGAACTCACTGTCTAAGGGGAATCACACCAGAGTTCAAGCCCAGGTGGACCCAGTCATCTCTTCCAACCACAACACAAATGACTACAATTAAAACCAAAACACTCCCACATGGCCCTCATCTTCTTCCATATAGACACTTATCAAAACCTCTGGCTGGAGGTTTCCATAAGGGACACAGCCAAAAAAAGTATCCACAATAAGCTCCTTGGCCCCTCATTTGCCTATAATCAGGGTGGCCTAAACACCCTTCCTGTGAACCAGGAGTTATTAAATGAGCCTGCTTTTTATACTGCTCTGTTTCTCCAATTTGAGGACTACTGACTGTCAGGTATAGACTTTTTATGTGATTTGGATTCATGAGAAAACCCAAGCACATCTGCAGGGCTTTGAAGAACTCATTTGACCCTAAAGAATCCCTATTCTCACTTGGAAGAGGTCAGGAACCTAACAGAGGAAGGAAAGAGTCTTTATCCACAATGACTGATCTTTTTTGCCATTTTGGTTTTGTATGCACACATGGGATTTTTCTTTAGATCCATCAGGCGCTGAGAATCTAAGTCACAGCCACACACAAGGCCAAGAGGCTAATTCAGACACACCCCTTTCCAAAGCATTAAGCAAAGAGCCACAGGTGATGCACATTAATGACCATTTGAAAACTGTTTTCTTCAGGTTTCACAAAGGGGTGTCCTGAGGCAAAGACCTTTCTGACATTCAGTGCTACAGAACAATAGGGAAGCAAAAGGCCCAAAGCAGGGTTTCTCCACTGAGACTTTCCTGGTCACACTGATATCTGAGTTTTCTGAGATGCTCCCCATTCTCTTCAGCTCACCAGTACATGGACATGTCACAGAGCTTGGAGGTGGTACATATCTTGGACACAAAACCATGAGCCTATTCTGGAGAGTGGCCAGAATTCAGGAAGAAATCAGGAACTTAGGAAGATTGTAGGTGTTGCCCATCCACAAGTCAAGCCGCAGTCCATTCATAAATTGGGAAAGATTAATCCTGAGAAGCTTTCCACTAGACAGGACACATCCATTAATGCATTCTCTTTTCTAATGTCTACAACCACGGACACAGTGGTATACACAGACATAGAAACACTCGCCATGTCAAACGACTTACTAGAAACTCTCAACTGAATACCAAACAAACTGCCTTCCCTACCTATTCTCAGAACATGAGACAAAACCACAAACTTTCACCCACATCCACAAAGGAACATCCTTCCCCCAAGTAGGTCTGTGACAATCCGGAGTGTCCTCTGACTTGTTGGCCATTCTATGTACCCATGAAATGGCCTGTCCTGTCTCAGATCTGATCTTTTTGTTCAAATCTGTGAAGTTGTCAGGAGCCAGTGGTGAGTCACTAACTGCTTTCTCAGGAACGTCCCCTCTTGAGAGCTCTCCTGGCATTTGGCCATCCTCACATCAGTAGGTACCAAGAGAGACTGACTCTGTCATTGGTAAATCCAAACATGTGAGTCCACTGGAATTGAGACTGAGACTGGTTCTGTGTGCCTGGCTTCCTGGATCCCAAATTCAGAGAGTTCCATCACCAAGGAAGTGAGGTAGGTCACTTCCTTCAAGAATTGAATGAAGTCACTACCTTGGCAACCACTTTGTCCTAACAGTTGCTTCCAAGGGTCCCATGAGATAGAGGATGCCCCTACTTTCTGTGACACTTTCATAAGTTAGAATGGAATATCAACCATAGGAAACCAGGAACAGCTCTCCCCAGAGTCCAGGTTTGGTCCATATTCTCTACATTAAAAAGAGAGAGGCTTATTCAGACACATTCCTTCATCCTGACCAGGTTGTCTGCAATGGAAGATGACTTTTGCTCTCTCAGGTCCTAAAAAGCTGCCTACAAGTTCTCCAGGGATCATTTCTGCTTGGACCATTGAGGTTCTCAGCAGGTTAAAGATGCTCTACATTCCTGTATTGTAAAACCAACTCTGTCCCTGGTCTTCTGTAAACGTAGATTGAGGGAACAGTGTATGGTTAGGGTTAATAACAGGTTCAATTTGGGTGAGGAGTCATTCTGCTGGATTAATAATGGCATTGGGAACCTACAATATTTACAAAAATATATAGGTAAAATATAAGTATGAAAACAGAAATCTATTTAGATTTGAAGCCCAGAAGGGCATTAGGCCCTTCATTTGGGATACTTAGCTTTGAATTATGTTCTGCACAGATGTCTCAGATTAATCGATATACAATGTTATAGGACCTTGTACCTTGGATGATTGAATGTCGAAGAGAACATCCAGGCAAAAAGGAATTGTCGGTAGTATTAGAAAGACAGTTGGTAAGTTTAGAAAGAAGAGTGAGTATAAGATTTGGACCAAAATTTCTTTAGCAATAGGTTTTCGGGTAGACAGTGAATGTAAATGTCAGCACGTGTGAAGAGTCAGTCACAATTATGAACAGGGGAAAATATGTTAGAAAGCTAATATTGATAGAGACATTAGGAAATCAGGCAAAGTGTAAAGTGAGAGATAGGATAAGACATTTTCAATAGGATTGAGTTTGAATATATAATCTTAGAAAGAAACAAATATGTAGTCCCCAACAAGATTGACAAGTGGGAGCATTAGGCAACCTGCACATGGATGTTTTTAGTAAGCCATGTTCATTTTCCAATTAGGCTTTGGTACAATCATAAGTGTGATATTTGCATTTTCTGACCAGAATATTTCTGTGATAAAATGTATATGTAGATCAGCTTACATGAGTATTTCTTCCACCATTTCTTGGAGCAATATTTTGAATATGTATAAATTAGTATTGTGGGCAAAAATAGATGTACCCTGTGTCTATAAATATAGAGATAATGCATGAATAGGCCATATTGTGAATAAATAATGCAACTTCTTCCAACTTTAAGTAACGTATTGAGTTGATATCTGAAAATATTCAGGAAATCTTATATTGATATACATACATTCATTCCAACCAGTCATACATCTAATGTTAATACTAGGGTTATGGTTTATCCTGAAGGGTGTGTGAGTTTTGCTTTAATCTTACAATGGAACTAAAAAATATTATTTTTGGAAAGAAGTCTCATGAAAAGACCAGTCAAGAAACATGGAAGAATACATGTGTTCTGAAGCAGGAAGTGATTGACAGTGAAACAAATGACTACAAATTTGTGAACTTGTGGATGATATATATATATTCTATGATGTGCATAAACTGAAGAAATAGTAATGTACCAGTGTTGAAAAAAATGAACGTCAAAATACACATCATGTCCCATAGGAGTCTACTTGCATTGATGTTAAACTGGGTCAGTTACTCTAGAAATATTAGGATTCGTACGTACCTTTCACTGAAGTTAGTTTTCAGTACTTGGAAACAAATATATATTTCATGTGTATAAATATTTCTGAGAATAATCTTGTGAAAAATTGATTATAAATCTAAATACATGAACATGGATGAATTTATGGAGTGTATATAAGACACATATATTTCATATTTCGAAAAATCTGGAGAGTGTATATATATATATATATATATATATATATATATATATACAAAACACACACACAGACATTAAAAAGTAGCAATACATATGCTAATCGATATTCATCATGAAATATATATCATTCAAATATGCAAAAATATTTATTTTACTGAACATGCATTTATGTATAATGTTTTCAACTAGGAAGCTCACCCATAAGTTGAATTTTCAGTTTCAACAGTGGTTAGTAGGAGTGATCTCTTCTCACAAGTTGTATCTGCCAAGTCAGACAACACACAAAAATTAACCTGTGATACCAGGTAGGATTCTATATGTGCATATAAATACACATGTGCTGAGTAGTCTATAGCGAAAGGGAGACAGTAATTCACATATTTGATAAATTTAAAAACACATGGAGAACTATTTTAAGCAAAAATTGACTAGATTTATAACACCAACCCTTTATCATGCAAAAGGCAAGTCCAAATATCCACCATGCCTCCACTGAACTGCTTGTATTTCCATTCTGTTTCGGTTATTTTTCTCCATCATATTAGGATTAGTAGTCAGAGTCTAGTAGGGTAGGAGGAGTGATCTCTTCTCACAATTTGAATCTGCCAAGTCAGACAACACGCAAAAATTAACCTGTGATACCAGGTAGGATTTTATATGTGCATGAAAAAATACATGTGCTAAATAGTATATACAGAAAGGGAGACAGGAATTCACATATTTGTTAATTTAAAAACACATGAAAAATTGTTTTAAACAAAAATTTACTAGATTTATAACACCTACCCTTTATCATGCAAAAGGCAAGTCCAAATATATACCATGCGTCCACTAAAATGCTTGTATTTGGGTTTTTTTTCTCCATCATATTAGGATTAGTAGTGAGAGTCTAGTAGGGTACAGGTTAGTGTCATGATTTCGGTATTTTGATTGGAAAATAGGAAAATGAATTCAATGTGTATGCAAATATGTGCCACAGAATAATATTCCAATTCTCATCCAGAACAATGCCATGACATTACCTTCGCCCCAATAAGACACAGTTATAGGAGGAGAGTTAGAAAATCTATGAATACATATCTGGAATGGAAGATGCTCAGGAGTTCACAACCTTGGAGTTGGTAGAGGAGTTTCCAAAGTAAGGATCAGGGTAAACACTCCACAAACATGGAGCTCTTCTTGTCTAAAGACTTCTTGAGAGTCTGCCTCTGAGATTTGGCCCTTGAAATATATGTTCTTCTCTCTTTGTAGTGAGACCATCAAAGCTGGGTCTGCATCTATGTGACCTGGAGGACATGGTTTCTTATTTTATAATGAACATGAGGAAGCAGTTGCTGAATTCTCTCTTTGTAGGTAAACTGTGACCACTGGGGGCTAAGTGTCTCCCCGTGTGGACTGTGAAGCCATTTGGTCATCCTCCACTTTCTGTGGTGTTTCTTGCTGCTTCACTGGGAGTATGGTATTTACTTCACAAAATACAATGAGTTCAACTGGGACAAAGTGCTAGAGGGAGTTCTGTCAGGTGTGGTGGGTCAGGGTCTGAAGGAAAATGCACCAAAATGTCTTCTATTTCACGTAGCTTGTGCCCTTGACCATAGCAACCTTATTCCTAAAATTTCCCTTAAACCTCTCGATATAACAAGATGCCTTTACATATAAGGGTCTGTTGGCTACACTATGTCAGCCACAAGCCATTTGGAAGTCAATGGAAGATCCACATGACCCCACCACAGATGTTTTATGACACACCTGCACACCACTGCTCTAGGCCAACTACTCAGCAGACTCCAACTTACTGGCATCTCTGTTCTACACCATTTTCATGAAACCCAGTCAATCAAGGCACTGTCTGGTACACTCATGATCAGCAACAGGACATCCAAATATTCTCCAGTGCCACCTGGTCATTGGAATTTCAAATATACCGTGGTATTTATCTAGAATTAGGAAGTTAGACGATAGGATTAAAAAGAAGAGTGAATAAAGGATTTGGACAAAATGTTCTGCGTTCCCAATTTGAGGCCTACTGTCATGCGTGGTCGAATCTCATGCTTCTCCTCCTAAAATCCCAACACAATTCATGGCAATACATCTCTAAGGTCATTTCCAAAACTCCTTTTCTAAGGGGAATCACACCAGAGTTCAAGCCCAGGTGGACCCAGTCATCTCTTTCAACCACCGCACAAATGACCACATTTAAAACCAAAACACTCCCACATGGCCCTCATCTTCTTCCATATAGACACTCATCATAACCTCTGGCTGGAGGTTTCCATGAGGGGCGCAGCGCAAGACAGTGTCCACAATAAGCTCCCTTGCACCTCATTTGCCTAAAGTCAGGGTGGCCTGGACACCCTTCCTGTGAACCAGGAGTGATCAAATAGGCCTTCAATTAATACTGCTCTGCTTCTCCAATTTGAGGCCTACTGACTGTAGGGTTTAGATTCTTTATGTGAATTGGAGTCATGAGACAACCCAAGCACCTCTGGGCTGCCCTCTGCAGGGCTTTGAAGAACACATTTGAGTGAGTCTAGGAGTTGGACCAAATGTTCTTTAGCAATACGGTTTTGGTGAGAGAGTGAATGTAAATGTCAGCATATTTGAAGGGACATTCCCAATGATGAACTGGAGAAAAGGTGTTTGAAAGCAGATATCAATGGAGACATTAGAAAATTAGGCAAAGTACAACGTGAGTTGTAGGATAAGACATTTTTAACAGGGTTATGGTTCAATATATAATCTTAGGAAGAAACAGATATGTCGTCACCAATAGGAATGATATTTGAGAGCATTAGGGAACCAGGACATGGATGTTGTTAGTAATACATGCTCAAATTCAATTTAGGCTTTGGTACAATCATAAGTGTGACCCTTGCCTTTTGTGTCAGGAATATTACTGTGATGAAATGTATATGTATATCAGGTGACTATAGTATTTCTTCCACCATTTCTGAAAGCAATATTTTAAAGACTTATAAATTAGTATTGGGGATACATTTAGGTGTACCCTGTATGTATGAATATAGAGATGATGCCTTAATAGACCATACTGTGAATAAATAATATAACTGGTTCCACTTTTAATAATAGATTGAATTGATATATGAAAATATATAAGAAATTTTATGTTCATATACAATCATTCATTCCAAAAAGTTATACATCAAATGGTAATAATAGGGTTACGGTGTATCATGATGGGTGTGTGAGTTTGCTTCAAAAGTGATTATGGAAATCGAAAATAATGTGTTTGGAAAGATGTCTCATGAAAAAAACTATCAAGAAACCTGGAGGAATATATGTGTTCTGAAGCAGGAAGTGATTGAAAGTGAAACAAATGCCTATAAATTTGATAACTTGTGCAAGAAATATATATCCTATGATGTGCATAAAATGAAGAAAAAGTAATGTACCAGTGTTGAATAAAAATGAACGTCAAAATAGACATCATGGAACATAGGAATGTACTTGCATTGATGTTAAGCTGGGTAAGTTACTTTAGAAATATTAGAATTTGTGTGCAACATTCACTGAATTTAGTTTTCAGTACTAGGAAACAAATATGTATTTCAGGTGGATGAATATTTCTGAGAATAATCTTGTGAAAAGTTGATTAGAAATCCACATAGATGAACATGAATGAATTTAGGCAGTGCATAATAAGACGCATATGTTTCACGTTTTGAAAAATCTAGAGCGTATATATATATATATATATATATATATATATATATATATACACACACACACACACACAAAACCCACACAGAGACATTAAAAAGTAGCAATATATATGACAATCAAAATTCATCATGATATATATATCGTCCAAAGATCCAAAAAATATTTATATTACTGAACATGGATTTATGTATAATGCTGTTTAACTAGGAAGCTCCCCCATAGGTTGAATTTTCAGTTCCAACAGCGATTAGGAGGAGTGATCTTTTCTCACAATTTGTATCTGCCAAGCTGGCCACCTCACAAGTGTATACGTGTGATACCAGGTAGTATTCTATATGTGCATATACAAAAGCATGTGCTGAATAGGCTACAGATAAACGGAGACAGGGATTCACCTATTTGTTTACTTTAAAAACACACTGAGAACTACTTCAATTAAAAATTGACTAGATTTATAACTCCTACCCTATATATTGCAAAAGGCAAGCCCAACTATACACCCCCCCTCCTCTGAACTTCTTTTATTTCTATTCTGTTTGAGTTATTTTTCTCAATCATATTAGGATAAGCAGTCAGAGTCTAGTAGGGTATGGTTTAGTGTCAGGGATTCAGTATGTCGAATGGAAAATTGGAAAATTAATCCAAAGTGTATGCAAATATGTGGTACACAAAAATCTTCTTACTCTCATCCAGAACAATGCATTGTCATTACCTCCACCCCAAGTAATACATAATGAGAAGAGAAGAGGTAGAAAATCTGTGAATACATATCTGGAATGGAATATGCTCAGGAGTTCACAACTTTGGAGGTGTTAGAGGAGTTACCCAAAGTAAGGGACAGGGTAAACTTTCCAAAACATGGAGCTCTGGTGCCCTAAAGACTTCTTGAGAAACTGCCTATGAGGATGGGCACTTGAAATACATGTTTTTGTAAGGAGCTTTTGCTTTCTCTCTAGTGAGCCCATCAAAGCTGGGTCTGCATCTATGTGACCTGGAGAACATGGTTTCTTATTTTCCAATGAACATGAGGCAGCAGTGCTGATTTCTCTCTTTGTAGGTCAATTGTGGCCAATGTGGGCTAAGTGTCTCCCCATGTGGACTGTGAAGCCATTTGGTCATCCTCCAATTTTCAAGGTGTTTCTTGTTGCTGCACTGGGAGTTTGGTATTTGCTTCATGATATACAAGGAGTTCAACTGGGACACAGTGCTGGAGGGAGTTTTGTCATGTGCGGTGGATCAGGGTTCTCAGGAGAATGCACCAACCAGGCTTCTATCCCCCATAGCTTGCCCTCTTGTCAATAGCAACCTGGTTCTGAACATTGCCCTGAAACCTCTCCATATAAAAATATGCTTTTACATAGAACATTCTGCTGGTTGCACCATGTCAGTCACAAGCCATTTGGAAGCCAATGGCAGATTCACATTGGCCCACACAGATGTTTTATCATACACCTTCCCACCTCTGCTCTAGGCCCTCGACTCAGCAGGGTTCAACTTACTGGTATCGCTGTTCTACATCATTTTTATGAATCCCTGTCAATCAAGGCACTGCCTGATACACTCATGATCAGACGTAGGAAATCCACAGGTTCCCCAGTGCGACCTGGTCATGGGAAATTCAAAAATTTCATGGTATTTATCTGGGCATTTTTCAAGATTGAAGTTGGAAGCACTGTCGGTTTCAATTCATTCTGGAACCATTAAATGGTGAGGAAGCTCAATTCAATGAAATCTTTGGAGAACACTAACAGGCAAGGCTTTCCAAAGAGTGGCAAAAAGGTCACTTGAAGCCAGGCTTATCGAGTTCTATACTGTGAGGTCCATGTTTGTTTTGATTCTCAACTATGGCTGCCATGTTTTTAACAATATAATCATGTATTATCCTGGCTGAGATTGCCAGTGCTCTGTGGAAAGGCACCTTGGGCCTATATCTCAGTTTCCAAGGGCGACTCTCATGCGTGGCCTCCTAAAATCCCAACACAATTAATGGCAATACTTCTCTGAGGTGAGTTTCAGAACTCAGTCTCTATGGGGAATCAGACCAGAGTTCAAGCCAAGGTGGACCAAGTCATCTCTTCCAACCACCACACAAATGAACACAATTGAAACCAAAACACTCCCACATGGCCCTCATTTTCTTCCATATAGACACTCATCATAACTCTTGCTAGAGGTTTCCATGAGGGGCACAGTCCAAGACAGTGTCCAAAATAAGCTCTTTTGCCCCTCATTTGCCTAATGTTCGAGTGTCCTGACACCCTTCCTGTGAACCAGGAGTGATCCAATAGGCCTGCATTTGATACTGCTCCGCTTCTCCAATTTGAGGCCTACTGATTGTGGGGTTTAGATTCTTTATGTGTATTTGAGTCATGAGAAAAAGCAAGCCGCAATGGGCTAGCCTCTGCAGAGCTTTAAAGAACTCATTTGATCCAATGGATCCCTATTCTCACTTGGTGGAGATCAGGAACCTTACAGAGAAAGGCGAGAGACTTCATCCACAATGACTGCTCTTTTGGCCATTTTGGTTTTGGATGCACACATGGGATCTTTCTTTACATCCATCAGGTGCTGACAATCTAAGTCACAGACTTACACAGGGCCAAGAGCCTGATTCAGACACATCCCTTTCCAAAGCAATTAAGCAAAGAGCCACAGGTGATGCCCATTCATTTCCATTTGAAAACTGTTTTCTTCAGGCTTCACAAAGGGTTGGCATGAGGCAAAGACCTTCCTGACTTTCAGGGCAAAAGAAGATTTTATAAGCAAAAGGCCCAAAGCAGGGTTTCTCCACTGAGAGGTTAGTAGTCACACTGATATCTACGTTTTCTGAGATGTTCACCATTCCCTTCAGCTATTCAGTACATAACCATGTGACAGAGCTTGAAGGTGGTACATATCTTGGACACAAAACCATGAGCCTATTCTGGAGAGTGGCCAGAATTCCAGAAGAAAACAGGAACTTAGGAAGATAGCAGATGTTGGCCATTGATAAGGCAAGCCCTGGTCCATTCATTAATTCATCAGGATAAATTCTGGGAAGCATTCTAGTAGACAGGACACATCCATTGATGCATTCTTTTTTCTAATGTCTACAACCACGGACACAGTGAGGTACACAGATATAGAATCACATGCCTTGTGAAACGACTTAGTAGAAATAGTTCACTGCAAACCAAACAAACTGCCACTGCTACCTATTCTCAGAACATGAGACAAAACCACAAACCCACACCCACACCCACAATGGCATCTCCTTTCCCCAAGTAGGTCTGTGACTATCCGGAGTGTCCTCTGACTGCTGGGCCATACTATGTTCCACCCAAATGGCCTGTCCTTTCTCAGATCTGGTCTCCTTGGCCAACTTTGTGAAGTAGTCATAAGCCAGCAGTGAGCCACTACCTGCTTTCTCAGGAAAGGCCCCTCTCAGAGCTTTCCTGGCATTTGACCATCCTCACATCAGTAGGTACCCAGAAAGAGTGACTCTGTCCTTGGTAAAACTAAACAAGTGATCCCACTGTGACTGTGACTGGGACTGGTTCTGGATGCCTGGCTTCTTAAATCCCAAGTTAAGAGAGTTCCATCACCAAGGAAGTGAGGTGAGGTCACTTCCTTCAGGAAGTGAATGAGGTCACTACCTTAGCAACCACTTTGTCCTAATAGTTGCTTCCATACTTCCTCTGACACTTTCACAAGTTAGATCGGTATATCAACCATAGGAACCCAGGAACAGCTCTCCACACAGGCCTTGTTTGGTCCATCTTCTCTAGATTAAGAAGAGAGAGCCTGAATGAGACACAGTTCTTCATCCTGACCAGGTAGTTTGACATGGAAGATGACTTTTACTCTCCCAGGTCCTTCATAGCTGCCTACATGTTCTCCAGGGATCATTTCTGCATGGACCTTTGAGGTTTTCAGCAGGTGGAAGATCCACTACATTTCTGTATTGTAAACCAACTCTGTCCCTGCTGTTCTGCAATGTTAGATTGAGGGAACAGTGTATGGTTAGGGTTAATAACATGTTTGATTTGGGGTAGGAATCATTCTGCTGGATGAATAATGGTATTGGGAACCTGCGATATGTATGAGAATATATAGGTGAAATATATGTATGAAAACAGAAATCTACGTAAGATTTGAAGCCCAGAAGAGCATTGGGCCCTAGATTGGGATACTTAGCTTTGAATTAGGTTCTGCACAGTTGTGTCAGATTAATCAATATACAATGGCATTGGACCTTGTACCTTGGATGATTGAATGTCGATGGGAACATCCAGTCAAAAAGGGTTAGTCGGTAGTGAAAGGTTAATAAAATAGGTACTTGTCACTTCCTGGGAAGAATGTTGTGTTTATTCCGAGCATAATGGAGTTGTAAAAAAATTATGATTAAATTAAAAAGACACCCTGAAGAGCGTCAATGAGAGAGTGAGAGGACAAAAAAGGGTGGTTTGAGTCTTGGTTCACATAGTCCCCCTCTTTGACTACTTTTTAACAACCCTGGCCTGTCCAAAATAATCTGCATAATATTGCTAACTATAAAACCCTCTTTGCTCAACCGTGTAATTTCTTTTCTCCAAGCTCAAATTGGACAAGTTAAACTTATGGTAATACTCCACTAGAAGACATTGAATGTGACACCCCCCAATGATCACTTTTATGATTAAAAGTAGATAGAAGAAGAAGTGAGGAATGAAAGGTTAATAAAATAGGTACTTGTCACTTTTTTTCTGTATGCTTAACAAAACACTCTTGAAATCTTGAGAACTGTTTGCTAATCTTGTTTCCAGAATGTCCTGTCCCCAACTGCTAAACTGCAGAATGTACTCCTTCACCCGGTTGAACGCAAACCGCCCACTCGCCCTTACCCATCAAAAAACTTCGCTCCCTGCCCTCCCCAAGGAAAGTATATAAGCTCTGCTTAAGCTCTTCTCAGGGCACTCTGCTCTATTCAAGTTAGCTCTGATCCCCCACATGCTGGACCCCCAATAAACCCTTTGCTGTTGCAGGAGATAGCCATTTTTCAAGGATGAACTTGGAGGCACTGTGGGTTTCAATTCATTCAGGAACCATTAAACGGTGAGGAAGCTCATTTCAATGAAATCTCTGGAGAACGCTCACAGGCAAATCTTCCCAAAGAGTGGCCAAAAGGTCACATGAAGCCAGGCACATTGAACTCTACAATGTGAGGTCCATTTGTGTTTTGGCTCTCCACTATGGCTGCCAAGTTTTTCATAATAAAATCAAGTGATATCCTGCCTGAGATTCCCAGTGCTCTGTGGAAAACCAACCTGGGACTAGATTTCCGAATCCAAGGGTGAATCTCATGCGTGGCCTCCTAAAATCCCAACACAATTCATGGCAATACTTCTCTGAGGTCAGTTCCAGAACTCAGTCTATAAGGGGAATTACCCAAGAGTTCCAGCCCTGGCGGACCCACTCATCTCTTCCAACTGCCACAAAAATGACCACAATTATAGCCAAAACATTCCCACATGGCCCTCATTTTCTTCCATATAGACACTGATCATAACTTCTGGCTAGAGGTTTCCATGAGTGATGCAGCTCAGGACAGTGTCCAATATAAGCTCCCTTGCCCCTCATTTGCCTAAAGTCAGTGTGGCCTGGACACCCTTCCTGTGAACCAGGAGTGATCAAATAGGCCTGCCATTATTACTGCTCTGCTTCTACTATTTGAGGCCTACTGACTGTCAGGTATAGATTCTTTATGTGGTTTGTATTCATGAGAGAACACTAGCACATCTGCAGGGCTTTGAAGAACTCATTTGACCCAAGGGTCCATATTCACACTTGATGGAGGTCAGGAACCTAACAGAGGAAGGTGAAAGACTTCATCCACAATGACTGATTTTTTGAATTTTGGTTATGGATGCAAACATGGGATCTTTCTTTAGATCCATCAGGTGCTGACAATCTAAGCCTCAGCTTCACACAGGGCCAAGAGGCTTATTCAGACACATCTCTTTCCAATTAAGCAAAGAGCCACAGGTGATCCCCATTCATTTCCATTTGAATACTGTTTTCTTCAGGTTTCACAAAGGGGTGGCCTGAGCCAAAGACTTTCCTTGCATTCAGGGCAACAGAAAAATAGGTAAGCAAAAGGCCCAAAGCAGGGTTTCCCCACTGAGACTTTCCTGGTCACCCGGATATCTGAGTTTTCTGAGATGCTCACCATTCCCTTCAGCTATCCAGTACATGGCCATGTGATAGAGCTTGGAGGTGGTACATATCTTGGACACAAAACCATGAGCCTATTCTGGAGAGTGTCCAGAATTCAGGAAGAAAACAGGAATTTAGGAAGATAGTAGGTTTTGCCCATTGATAAGGCTAGCCGCAGTCCATTCATAAATTGGCAGTATGAATGCAGGGAAGCTTTCTACTAGACAGAACACACCCATTGATGCATTCTTTTTCTAATACTACAACCACGGACAGAGTGGGATACTCAGTAATAGAAACACTCACCTTGTCAGAGAACATACTAGAAACAGTCTTCTCCAAACCAAACAAATTGCCTTTGCTACCTATTCTCAGAACATGAGACAAAACCACAAACTCACACCCACACTCAAAAAGGCACCTCCTTCCCCAAAGTAGGTCTGTGACTATCCGGAGTGTCCTCTGACGGGTGGGCCATACTATATTTCCTCGAAGTGGACTGTGCTGCCTCTGTTCTGGTCTCCTTGGCCAAATCTGTGAAGTTGTCAGAAGCCAGTGGTGAGCCACTACCTTCTTTCTCAGGAAAGGCCCCTCTTCTTAGCTTTCCTGGCATTTGGCCATCCTCACATCACTAGGTACCAAGAAAGACTGACTCTGTCCTTGGTTAACCCAAACAAGTGAGACCACTGGGACTGGGACTGGGACTGGCTGTGGTTGCCTGACTTCCTGAATCCCAAATTTAGAGAGTTCCATCACCAAGGAAGTCATGTGAGGTAACTTCCTTCAGGAAGTTAATGAAGTCACTGCCTTGGCAACCACTTTGTCCTAACAGTTACTTCCAAGGGTCCCAAGAGGTGCAGGGTACCACTACTTCCTGTGACATTTTCACAAGTTAGAATGGTATTTCACCATAGGCACCCGGGAACAGCTCTCCACACAAGCCTGGTTTGGTCCATCTTCTCTACATTAAGATGAAAGAGGCTGATTCAGACACATCCTTTCATCCTGACCAGGTTGTTTACAATGGAAGTTGTCTTTTCCTCCCTCAGGTCCTTCATAGCTGCTTACAACTTCTCCAGGGATCATTTCTGCATGGACCTTTGAGGTTCTCAGCAGGTGGAATATCCCCTACACTCCTGTATTGTAAGACCAACTCTGTCCCTGCTTTTCTGTAAAGTTAGATTGAGGGAACAGTGTATGGTTAGGGTAATAACAGGTTAAATTTGGGTTAGGAATCATTCTGTGTGATGAATAATGGTATTGGGAACCTGTGATATTTACAAGAATATATAGGTGAAATATAAGTATAAATACAGAAGTCTGGGTAAGATTTGAAGCCCAGAAGAGCATTGGGCCCTTGATTGGGATACTTAGCTTTGAAATACCTTCTGCACAAATGTCTCAGATAAATTGATAAACAATGGCATAGGACCTTGTAAATTGGATGATTAAATGTAGAAGAAACCATCCACTCAAAAAGGGTAGTCGGTAGGATTAGAAAGATAGTCAGTAGGTTTAGGAAGAAGAGTGAGTATAGGATTTGGACCAAAAGTTCTTTAACAATAGGGTTTCCGGTAGAGAATGAACGTAAATGTCAGCACATGTGAAGAGTCAGTCACAATGATGAACTGGGGAAAATATATAGGGAAGCAGATATGAATAGAGACATTAAGAAATCAGGCAATGTATAAATTGAGTGATAGGATTAGACATTTTCAACAGGGTAGAGGTTGAATACACAATCTTAGGGAGAAACAAATATTTAGCACCAATACGATTGACATTTGAGAGCATTAGGCAATCTGGACTTGGTTGTTTTTAGTAATCCATGCTCACTTTCCATTTAGGCTTTGGTACAATCATAAGTGTGAACTTTGCATTTTGTGTCCAGAATATTAGTGTGATAAAGTGTATATGTAGTTCAGGTGACATGAGTATTTCTTCCACTAATTCTGTGGGCAATATTTTGAAGTTGTATAAATTAGTATTGGGTGTACAAATAGGTATACCCTGTGTCTACGAAAATAGATAAAATGAATGAATAGACCATACTGTGAATAAATAATATAACTGGTTCCAACATTAAATAATGGATTGAATTGATATCTGAAAATATACAGGAAATCTTATATTTATATACATACATTTATTACAACCATTTATACATCTAATGGTAATATTAGGGTTATGGTTTGTCATGAAGAGTGTGTGAGTTTTGCTTCAAAAGTGATTGTTGAAACCTAAAATAAAAAGAAGTCTCATGAAAAAAACAGTAAAAAACATGTAGGAATACATGTGTACTGAAGCAGGAAGTGATAGAAAGTGAAACAAATGCCTATAAATTTGCAAACTTGTGAATGAAATATATATCCTATGATGTGCATAAACTGAAGAAATAGTAATGTAACAGTGTTCAATAAAAATGAACGTCAAAATACACATCATGTACCATAGTAATCTACTTGCATTGATGTTAAAGTGGGTCAGTTACTGTAGAAAAATTATGACTTCTATGCACCATTCACTGAATTTAGATTTCAGCACTAGGAAACAATATATATTTGAGGTGGATGAATATTTCTGAGAATAATTTTGTGAACATTTGATTATAAATCCACATGCATGAATATGAATGCATTTAGGGATTGTATAATAAGACACATATATTTTATATGCTGAAAAATCTGGAGAGTATATATATATATATATATATATATATATATATATATATACACACACACACACACACACACACACACGCAAATGCACAGACATTAAATGGTAGCAATATATATGCCAATCGAAATTCATCATGAAATATATATCATCCACAGATCCAAAAATATTCATTTTACTGAACATGGATTTATGTATTATCTTGTTCAACTAGGAAGCTCACGCATAGTTCTAATTTTCAATTCCAAAAACGTTTAGGAGTAGTGATCTCTTTTCACAATTCGTATCTGCCAAGTCAGCCACCTCACAAAAATGTACATGTGATACCAGGTAGGATTCTATATGTGCATACAAAAATACATGTGCTGAATAGGCTACAGATACAGGGAGACAGGTATTCACATATTTGTTAACTTTAAAACACACGGAGAATTATTTCAATTTAATATTGACTAGATTAATAACACCTACCCTTTATCATACAAAAGGTAAATCCAGCTATACACCATGCCTCCTCCGAACTGCTTGTATTTCTATTCTGTTTTGGTTGTTTTTCTCCATCAATTTATGATTGCCACAGTCTGGCTGGGCACAATTCAGGAGCCCCTTGTCAAATAAACTAACTTTATTTTTAGAACTACACACGCCAAAAAAATAGCTCCTCGGGAAATACCCTCAGAGCACAACTGCCACCACCAGCTTCCCACAATCTCTCAACCTCTCCACTCCTCCTGCTCTTGAGTTCGATTGGCTGGGTCATTTGGGCAGAGCCAAAAAAGTCCCCCAATGAGCAGCTTGGTGGTCTGAAAGGGTGGGGAAACAGCCCAATGTGCATCACCACAGAGTAGCCAATCAGCTAGATGTTGCTGGGGCCGCTGTGAGCAAACCATCAGCTGGCAGTCTGAAAGTTTTCTTTGACCCCTCGGGCTGTGGCTCTCAACATCTCCCCCTCTCTGTTTAAACAACAAGCATGTGGCTTAGGGACCATGCCTGCCTTAGGTTGTCCAATAGTACATATGGTCCTTACCCATTATCGAATGAGCTGACCTCAAGGTGTCAGCCTCCAGTCTTAGGTTGGTACCATTGCAACTGGATCTTACCCGTCACTAACTACAGGTCCAGTATACAGCCACACCTATGGAGAGGACTTTGTACCAGTGGGGGGGGTAAGGTTCTTTGTCTCATCTCTGTTGGACCCCAAATTTTAGCTGAACAACCATGACAAGCAGAAGGGAGGAAGATACACCAAGCCAATTGAGGGCTCCTTTTGGAAAAATTGTACCACCGATGACATCATCAGCAAAAATACCCCAACACTACCACAAGTCGAAGCACCAACATATTGATCACAATGCATGCAGGTGAGTTCACAATGCATACAAGTGATACATAGTCCAGGCAAGTTCTGCAAGCAGTTCAGTGATGGCTTTTGCAGAAGCTGTAGATTGGTTTTATCTTTGTCTTCACAGGCACTGGGATGAAGATAGGAATTCTGGCAACAATGCCTAAAGAAAAAATTATGTAACATTCCAGAAGGCACTAAAAGAAAACAATTTTCTTAACAATTTACATTGTCTTGAAGAGATTTATTAAATATAATGAAAAAGAAAGGTGAAAGAAAGCAAACAGATCTGTTAACCTCCCTTTTTGTTCACATTTTAAAACAATCCTCAACGGGTGTTTACCCAATTTAAATTAAAATATTTACATCACGTGAATAAAAAAAATATATTTGGATCCATTTTTTCATGAGCGCTCATCACATAGGATATATGGTTATGTACATTCAAACATATAACACAAAACACAAGTGTGCACACATAATATAATACATACAACACATAACATAATAGTAAAGGCTTTATAACTTTTTACACGTGAAATCTCCATTGCAAAGTCTAAAAACTCTATAGTCCAAAAATAAAACTGATCAGCAAAACATTAACCTAGGTCTGTATGAGCTCAAAAAACAAAAAAGAACTTCATGATATGGGAAAGGGCAATAATAAAATAGATATTGAAAAAAACATCCTGGTTCTGTCACAGATGTAAGAATAGCCAAACTGGAGTTCTGGATATCAGCTGTAATTGATTTGAGCCAAATCATCTTCTTTTGGGTCTGTAGAAATCTCTTTAGTTAATCTCTCTGGAATCCAAATCGGCTCCTGTTCTCCCTGTGAAAACACACAAACAGGCCCCCGACTCCAGACAATTACTGGGTCAGGACCTTTCCATTGTCCTGTTAGAATATCCTTCCAAAGTACCTTGGGCTTATGTACATTTTTTGGACATATATGCCTTTCTGCAGCACTAAGCCCTGTTGAATCCAAATTTAAAAAGTTTAGAGTAAAAAGGGTTATTTTAAGTTTATCTTTGGGGAATATATACCCCTTCCCAATTCCTTCTTTTTGCTTTAGTAAGTACGTTTTAAGAGTTTGATGTGCTCTTTCAACTATACCTTGTCCCTGCTGATTGTATGGGACTCCTGTTATATGAGTGATGCCAAATAATGAGCAAAATTGTTTAAAAGAGGTAGAAGTATAACCAGGGGCATTATCTGTTTTTAACTGTTTTGGAACACCCACAGTGGCAAAATTTTGTAAGCAATGAGCTATATCATCTTTAGTTTTTTTCTCCGACAAGAAGGGAGCCCATCAAAAATCCAGAAGAAGTATCAACTGTAACATGCAAATATTTTACTTTTCCAAATTCTGGCAAGTTTGTGACGTTCATCTGACAAATATGGTTAGGTATCAATCCTCTAGGATTGACTCGAAGATTAACGTGTGGTAAAAAGGTCACACAATTTTGACATTGTTTTATTATTTGTCTAGATTTTTCCTTAGTTATTTTAAAGCACTTTTGTAAACTATTAGGATTCACATGGAACTTTTTATGAAAATTTGTAGCTTCTTCTACTATAGAGAAAATATGTATGTCATGTGTAGTTTTATCTGCTAAATCATTGTCCAAACTAAGGGCTCCAGGCAATCCTGTATGTGTTCTGATATTTCCTATAAAGAACAGATCTTTTCTGTCCAAGATTAGACTTTGTATAGTGGAAAGCAAAGAGAAAACAGTAGAGGAAGGGGAAATCCTACCAGCATCTTCAAGGGATACTATAGCATTAACTATATTCTGACTATCGGAAAATAAATTAATTAGAGAATCTTTAAACATCACAAAAGCTTGTAATACTGCATTAAGCTCTACCTTTTGAGATGATTGTTTGGGTACTAGAAATGTAAAAGTTTGATCAGGTGTAACTATTGCTGCTGTACCATTATTTGACCCATCAGTGAATATATTTGGAGCATTCATGATAGGTGTTTTTCTTGTCATTTTTGGAAAAATTACAGGATGAAATGATCAAAAAGACAATAAAGGATTAGATGTTAAGTGATTATCAAATGAAATATTAGATTTGCACATGATTATTGCCCAAGTATTTAACTCATTAGCTAACTCATCAATTTGATTCAGAGTATATGGAGTAATTATTTTTTTGGGAGAAATTCCAAACACTTCCTTTGCTGCTTTTGCTCTTTTCAGTATTAATTGTTTTACAGCCTCAGTATACTGAGTAAGAATATTGTTAGGGGAATAAGATAAATGCATCCATAATAATGGACCTTCTTGCCAAAATACTCCTGTAGTAATATTTTTTGTTGGTAGTACAATAAATAATTAAGACAAACTTAAATCAATTCTATCCAAATGCATATTTTCCATATATGTTTCAATAATTTTAATGCCTTTCTTGTTTCAGGCGTTAACATGCGGGGTGAATTTGGATCTGATGGACCTTTTAGGATATCAAAAAAGGTTCCAACTCTATTGTGCGTATACCTAGATAAGGCCTTATCCAATTTATGTCTCCTAATAACATTTGAAAGTCATTAAGTGATTTGAGTTGATCTATTCGTACTTGAATTTTTGGTGGACAGATCATGGTTGAGGATAATAGAACTCCTAAATAATTAATTGGAAAATTTAATTCTACTTTATCTATTGTTATCTCTAGTTTATATTTTTTAATATGTTTTTAAGTGTGGCATAACATTCTAGCAATGTGTTTTTAGCTTTGTGTGCTAATAATATATCATCCATATAGTGAAATATTTGTAGTTCAGGATTTTGATTTCTAAGTGGCTGGATTACTTTGTTAACATAAATTTGACACATAGTTGGGCTATTAGCCATCCTTTGAGGGAGTACTTTCAATTTGTATCTCTGATCAGGACCTTCATGATTCATTGCAGGGTTAGTAAATGCAAAACATGGACTATCCTAAGGTTGAATTGGAAATGAAAAAAAAAATCTTTAATATCTATACATAAATCATACCAAGTTTTGGCAAAGCAGATAATTGTGGAATCCTTGATTGAGCATGTCCCATAATAACCATCTCATTATTAATGCCTCTTAAATCTTGCAATAATCTCCATTTACCAGATTACTTTTTGATGACAAAACTGGGAGTATTATGGGGAGATACAGATGGTTTTATATGTCTTCTGCTAATTGTTGTTTGACCAGATCATGGGCTGCTGGTACCTTTTCTTTAGTCAAGGTCCACTGAGGAACCCATACTGGTCTTTCTTATTTCCAAGTAATTTTTATTGTCTTAGTGTCCCTTTCTTAAAATCCAACCCATTTCTGTCTGTTCTTTGATCTATTAGTATTGGAGCTGCTATACCTTGATATTGTTTTTCTAATCTTTTTCCTATCCTAAAACCTTGTCTAACCATAATTGTGGGTATATTTTAATTGATGTTTTTTGTTAATTTCAAACCTAATTCATCTAGGACATCTCATCCCCATAAATTTACGGGAAGATGATCCATACATATGGCTATATAGTTCCTTCACATCCTTCAGGATCCTTCCAATCTAATACCATTGCTCTTCGATGGGGATTAGTCGCCAATTCTAGGCCTTGAAGTGTTTGAGTGGATGGTTGTAATGGCCAATATTTTGGCCATTCTGGATGAGAGATGATGCTAAATTCTGCATCTGTATCCAGTAGCCCATTTAATTCATGTCCTTGAATATTTAGTTTTAGTATGGGGCAAGTATCTAACTTTAGAGAAAACATAGCCAAATCTACATCTGTGCAGCCTAATCCCTTGGAACCTCTTTCTACAACATGACTGGAAAATTTATCATGTAAGTGTGGTATTATTAGTAACTGTGCTATTCTGTCTCTTGGTGAAATTACTGATATACCCTTTGGAGAACTGGCTATAATTTTTATTTCACCTTCATAATTAGGGTCAATTACCCCAGGACTTATCATAAGTCCTTTTAGAGTAGAAGAGCTGCGTCCCAATAATAAGCCTACTGCTCCTTGGGGAAGAGGTTTTTTACCCCTGAGAGAATGATTTGAACTCCCATCTCTGGAGTTAGTACTGCTCTGACAGAGGTGCAGATGTCCAACCCTGCATTCCCTCTGGTTTGTCTGTTGAGGGCTCTGATGGACAATGTGTCTTTGGCACTACCCTGATGGGGTTGCTGGGTTCCTCCAGTGCTCGGTATATTTGTGGTTTGGGGCCCCAGAGCATTGGGTCCCCCTGTCCATTTTCTGGCAACGTAACCTGATGCCTTTCTCCATGATATCATGGATAAACACCTGGTCCCTGTTTGTTTTTTGATAATATACTACCCTCTATGGTGGTTTGAGAATGGCATTCATTAGTCCAATGTCTCCCTCTATGGCATCCTGGGCAAATACCCCGTATTCTACTCCTTTGATACCTAGTTTTGTTAAACCCTCCTCTTATGGGGCAATTCCTTTTAAAATGTCCTGTTTGTTCACAATTGTAGCATGTTCTTGTCCTGGCATCTAAAGCCTATTTTACTGCAGCTGCCACGACTTGCCCTTGTTCTAAAGCCTGTTTTACTGCAGCTGCCATGACTTGCTCTTGTTCATTAATGTCTCTACATAATTTAATATATGGGAATTGGAGCATTTTAGAAAAATCAGACATCAGTGTGTCTTGTAAAGTCTCAGTAGAGAAACTCTATTTTGGCCCATTTGTTTACCTATTGTTAATTTGCCCAGAATGTCAGGAAGCTCTTTGTCTCAGGGCACACCTTTGTGAAGCCTGAAGCACACAGTTTTCAAATGGAAATGAATGGGCATCACCAGTGGGTATTTGCTAAATTGCTTTGGAAAGGGATGTGTCTGAATCAGCCTCTTTGATCTGTGTGAGGCTGTGGCTTACATTCTCATCACCTGATGGATCATTCCGTGTGTGAATCCATAACCAAAATGGCCAAAAGAGCAGTCCCTGTGCATGAAGTCTCTCACCTTCCTCTGTAAGGCTCCTGATCTCCATCAAGTGAGAATAGGGATTTTTTGTGTCAAATGAGTTCTTCAAAGCCCTGGAGAGTCTAGCACATAGGTTCTTGGGTTTTCTCATGACTCCAGTTCACATAAAAATATCTATACCTGACAGTCAGTATGCCTCAAATTGGAGAAGCCTAGGCATATTGAGGGCAGGCCTATTTGATCACACCTGGTTCACAGGAAGGGTGTCCATGCCACCATGACTTTAGGCAATGAGGGGCAAGGGAGCTTATTTTGGACACTCTCTTGGACTTCGCCGCTCATGGAAACCTCCAGACAGAGCTTAGAATGAGAGTGAATATATGGAAGAAGATGAGGGCCATGTGGGAGTGTTTTGATTTTAATTGTCATCATTTGTGTGGTAGTTGGAAGATATGACTGGGTACACCTGGGCTGAAATCTGGTGTGATTCCCCTTAGAGACTGGGTTCTGGAACTGACCTTAGAGAAGTATTATCATGAAATGTGTTGGGATTTTAGTTGGCCACGCATGAGAGTCGCCCTTGGAAACCGAGATCTAGGCCCAGGTTTGCTTTCCACAGAGCACTGGGAATCTCAGCCAGGATATCACATGGTTTTATTCTGAAAGACATGGCAGCCATAGATGAGAGTCAAAACACACATGGACCTCACATTGTAGACAGCAGTAGGCCTGGGCTCATGTGACCTTTTGGCCACTCTTTGGGAAGGCTTGCCTCAGAGATTCACCAGAGCTTTCATTCAAATGAGCTTCCTCACCATTGAATGATTCCTGAATGAATTTAAACCACAATGCCTCCAACATCAATCTTGAAAAATGGCTAGATAAATACCATGAAATTTTTGAAATTCCCATGACCATGAAAATGGTGTAAGAACAGAGATGCCAGTAAGTTGGGGCCTGATGAGAAGTGGGCCTAGAGAAGTTGTGTGCAGGTGTGTGAGAAAATATCTGTGGTGGGGCCATGTGGATCTGCCATTGGCTTCCAAATGGCTTGTAACTGACATGGTGCAGCCAGCATACCCTTCTATGTAAAGGCATCTTTTAATATGCAGAGTTTTCAGGGCAATGTTCAGAATCAAATTGCTATGGTCAAGGATGCAAGCTATGTGGGATTGAAGCCTGGGTGGTACATTATCCTGCAGACCCTGAAACACCGCACGTGACAGAACTCCCTTTAGCACTGTGTCCCAGTTGAATTCCTTGTATTGTGTGAAGCAAATACCAAGCTCGCATTGCAGCAGCAAGAAACACCACGAGAAGTGGAGGATGACCGAATGGCTTTAGAGTCCACACGGAAAGAGTTAGCCCCCAGTCCCCACAGTTTACCTACAAAGAGAGAATTCAGCACTGCTGCCTCATGTTCATTAGAAAATAAGAAACCATGTCCTCCAGGTCACTTAGATACATACCCAGCTTTGATGGTCTCTCTACAAAGGAAGCTAAAGCTCCTGACAACAACAAATATTTCAAGTGCCCAAACTCAGAGGCAGTTTCTCAAGAAGTCTTTAGTCCAGCAGAGCTCCAATTTTGTCGAATATTTACCTGTTCCTAACTTTTGGAAACTCCTCTACCACCTTCAAGGTTGTGAACTCTTGAGCATATTTCATTCCAGATATGTATTCACAGTTTTTCTAACTCTTCTCCTCTAATGGTGTTTTACTTGGGGCGAAGGTAATGTCAAGGCATTATTCTGGATGAGAGTGGGAAGATTTTTGTGTAGCACATATTTACATACACATTGGATTTATTTTCCTATTTTCCATTCAAAATACTGAATCCCTGAAACTAACCCATACCGTACTAGACTCTGACTAATAATTCTAATATGATGGAGAAAAATAACCCAAAAAGAATAGAAATACAAGCAGTTCAGACAAGGCATAGTGTATAGTTGGTCTTGCCTTTTGCATTATACAGGGTAGGAGTTATAAATCTAGTCAATTTTTTGTTGAAATAGTTCTCCATGTGTTTTTTTATTGGTTGTTCAAAATATTACAAAACTCTTGACATCTTGTATTACATATATTAGATTCAAGTGGATTATGAACTCACATTTTTACTCCAAATACAGATTGCAGAATCACATCGGTTACACATCCACATTTTTACATAATGCCCTATTAGTATCTGTTGTATTCTGCTACCTTTCCTAGCCTCTACTATCCCCCCTCCCCTCCCCTCCCCTCCCATATTCTCTCTCTACTCCATCTTCTGTAATTCATTTTCCTACTTGTTTATTTTCCCCTTCCACTCACAACTTCTTATATATAATTTTGTAAAACATTGAGGGTCTCCCTCCATTTCCATGCAATTTCCCTTTTCTCTCCCTTTCCCTCCCACCTCATGTCTCTTATTAATGTTGACCTTTTCTTCCTGCTATTCCTTCCTGCTCTGTTCTTGGTTGCTCTCATTATATCAAAGAAGACATTTGGAATTTGTTTTTTTAGGGATTGTCTAGCTTCACTAAGCATAATCTACTCTAATACCATCCATTTCCCTGCAAATCCCATGATTTTGTCATTTTTTAGTGCTGCGTAATACTCCATGGTGTATAAATGCCACATTTTTAAAATTATTTTGAAAACCTATATTCCAATTAAAGAGAAGAGAGTGAAGACATCGATAAATTTTTTAAATCCTATGATTTGCCCAGACTGAGTCTGGAGGATACACACAATTTGAACAGACCAGTATCAATGGATCAGATTGAAGAAGCAATCAAAAGACTACCAACCAAGAAAAGCCCAGGACCAGATGGGTATACAGCGGAGTTTTACAAAACCTTTAAAGAAGAATTAATACCAATACTTTTCAATTTATTTCAGGAAGTGGAAAAAGAGGGAGCTTTGCCAAATTCATTCTATGAGGCCAACATCACCCTGATTCCAAAACCAGACAATGACACCTCAAAGAAAGAAAACTACAGACCAATATCTCTGATAAAACTACATGCAAAAATCCTCAATAAAATTCTGGCGAATCGGACAAAAAGGCACATCAAAAAACTTGTGCACCATGATCAAGTAGGATTAATCCCTGGGATGCAAGGATGGTTCAATATACGGAAATCAATAAATGTTATTCACCTCATAAATAGACTTAAAATAGGAACCATATGATCATCTCAATAGATGCAGAAAAAGCATTCGACAAAGTACAGCATTCCTTTATATTCAAAACATTAGAAAAACTAGGGATAACAGGAACTTTCCTCGAAATTGTGAAAGCTATCTATGCTAAGCCTCAGGCTAGCATCATTCTGAGTGGAGAAAAATTGAAGGCATTCCCTCTAAAATCAGGAACAAGACAGGGATGCCCTCTATCACCACTTCTATTCAATATAGTTCTCAAAACACTGGCCAGAGCAATTAGAAAGATGAAAGAAATTAAAGGCATAAAAATAGGAAAAGAAGAACTTAAATTATCACTGTTTGCGGATCACATGATTCTATACCTAGAAGACCCAAAAGGGTCTACAAAAAAAACTACTAGAACTAATAAATGAATTCAGCAAAGTGGAAGGATAAAAAACCAACACGCACAAATCAAAGGCATTTTTGTATATCAGTAACAAAACTTCTGAATCGGAAATGAGGAAAAACACTCCATTCACAATATTTTCAAAAAAAAAATAAAATACTTGGGAATCAACCTAACAAAAGAGGTGAAAGACTTACACAATGAAAACTACAGAACCATAAAGAGAGAAATAGAAGAAGATCCATGTGTTTTTAAAGGTAACAAATAGGTGAATTCCTCTCTGCCTTTCTCTGTAGCCAATTCAGCACATGTAATTTCATATGCACATATAGAATCCTACCTGTTATCACATGTACATTCTTGTGAGGTGGCTGACTTGGCAGATACAAATTGGGAGAAGAGATCACTCCTCCTAAACACAGTTAGAACTGAAAATTCAACCTATGGGTGAGCTTCTTAGATGAACAACATGATAAATAAAATCATATTCAGTATAATGAATATTTTTGGACCAGTGGATGATATACATTTCATGAAGAATTTCGATTGGCATATATGTTGCTACTTTTTAATGTGTGTGTATGTGTGTGTGTGTGTATATATATATATATATATATATATATATATATATATATATATACTCTCCAAATTTTTCAAAATATGAAATATATGTGTCTTATTGTACACTCCCTAAATTCATTCGTATTCATGTATGTGGATTTATAATCAAATTTTCAAAAGATTATTCTCAGAAATATTCATCCACCTGAAATACATATTTGTTTCCTAGAACTGAAAACTAACTTCAGTGAATGGTGCAAACGAATCCTAATATTTCTACAGTAACTGACCCAATGTCACATCAATGCAAGTAGATTATTATGGAACATGATATGTATTTTGATGTTCATTTTTAGTCAACACTGGTACATTACTATTTCTTCAGTTTATGCCCATCATAAGATATATATTTCATACACAAGTTAGCAAATTTATAGGCATTTGTTTCACTTTCAATAACTTTCTTCTTCAGAACACATGTATTCCTCCATGTTTCTTGATAAGACTTTTCATGAGACTTCTTTCTAAACACATTATTTTTGATTTCCATAATCACTTTTGAAGCAAAACTCACACACTCGTCATGATAAAATATAACCCTAATATTACCATTAGAAGTATAACTGATTGGAATGAATGATTGTATATCAATATAAGATTTCCTGTATATTTTCAGATATCAATTCAATCCGTTATTTAACGTTTACCAATTATATTATTTACTCTCAGTATGGTCTATTCTTGCATTATCTCTATATTCATAGAGAGATGGTACACCTCTTTGTACTCCCAATACTCATTTATACGTCTCCAAAATATTGCTCCCAGAAATGGTGGAAGAAATACTCATGTCACCTGACCTACATATACATTTTATCACAGTAATATTCTGGAAAATAAAGCAAACGTCACACTTATAATTGTACCAAAGCCTAAATTTAAAGTGAGCATGGATTTCTGAAAACATCCATGACCAGGTTGCCTAATGCTCTCAAATGTCAATGTAATTGTTGACTACATATTTGTTTCTTTCTAAGATTATATATTCAAACTCAACCCTGTTGAAAATGTCTAATCCTATCACTCACTTTAAACTTTGCCTGATATCCTAATGTCTCTATTGATATCTCTTTTCCTTCATAATTTCCCAGTTCATCATTTTGACTGTGCATTTGTGCTGACATTTACATTCACTCTCTAACTGAAACCCAATTGCTAAACAACTTTTGGTCCAAATACTATACTCTCTCTTCTTTCTGAATCTACCGACTATCTCCCAAATCCTACTGACTATCCTTTTAAGAATGGATGGTCTCTTCAACATTCAATCATCCAAGGTACAAGGTCCGATGCCATTGTGTATTGATTCATCTGAGACATCTGTGCAGGACATAATTCAAAGCTAAGTCTCGCAATCAAGGGCCCAATCCCTTTCTGGGCTTCAAATCTTACTTAGATTTCTATTTTCATACATATATTTGACCTCTATATTCTTATAAATATTGCAGGTTTTCAATACCATTATTCATCCAGCAAAATGATTCCTAACCCAAATCGAACATGTTATTAACCAAAACGATATACTGTTCCCACATTCTAACTTTATAGAAGAGCAGGGACAGTGTTTGTCTTACAATAAGGAATGTAGGGGATATAACACCTGCTGAAAACCTCAAAGTTCCATGCAGAAATAATCCCTGGAGAAGATGTAGGCAGCTATGAAGGACCAGAGAGTGCAAAAGTCTTCTTCCATGGAAAACAGCCTTGTCTGAATGAGGGGTTGTGTCTGAATCAGCCTCTCTGATCCTAATGTACAGAAGATGGACAAATCCAGCCCTGTGTGGAGAGCTGTTCAAGGGTGCCTATGGGTGATATACCATTCTAACTTGTGAAAGTGTTACGGGAAATAGGGGCAGCATCCATCTCATGGGACCCTTGGAAGCAACTGTTAGGACAAAGTGGTTGCAAAGGCAGTGAACTTATTCAGTTCCTGAAGGAAGTGACCTCATCTCTATTCCTTGGTGATGGAACTCTCTGAACTTGCGATATAGGAAGCCAGGCACTCAGAGCCAGTCCCAGTCCCAGTCCCAGTGGGCTCACTTGTTTGAATATTCCAATGACAGAGACAGTCTTTTTTGGTATATACTGATGTGAGGATGGCCAAATGCCAGGAAAGCTTTGAAGACTGGCCTTTCCAGAGAAAGCAAGTAGTGGCTCACCGTGGGCTCCTGACATTTTCAGAGTTGGCCAAGGAGACCATATCTGAGACAGGACAGGCCATTTCAGAGGAACATAGTAAGGCTCACCAGTGAGAGTACACTCTGAATAGTCACAGACCTACTTGGGGAAAGGAGATGCATTTGTGGTTTTAGTTGTGTGTTTGTGGTTTTGTCTCATGTTCTGAGAAAATGTAGGAAAGGCGGTTTGTTTGGTTTGGAGTGAACTGTTTCTAGTAAGTCGTTTGACAAGGCAAGTGTTTCTATGTCTGTGTTTCCCAGTGTGTCTGTGGTTGTAGACATTAGAAAAGAGAATGCATCAATGGATGTGTAATGTCTAGTAGAAAGCTTCCCAGCATCAATCTTGCCCAATATATAAATGGACTGTGGCTTGCCTTATCGAAGGGCAACACCTTCAAACTTCCTAAGTTCTTGTTACCTTCCTGAATTCTGGATACACTCCAGAATAGGCTCATGGTTTTCTGTCCAAGATATTTACCACCTCCAAGCTCTGTGATATGGGCATGTACTGGATAGCTGAAGGGAATGGCGAGCATCTCAGAAAACTCAGATATCAGTGTGACCAGTAAAGTCTCAGTGGAGAAACTCTGCTTTGGGGCTTTTGCTTGCCTATTGTTCTTTTGCCCTGAATGTCAGGAAGGACTTTGCCTCAGGCCACCCCTTTGTGAAACCTGAAGTAACCAGTTTTCAAATGGATATAAATGGGCATTACCTGTGGCTCTTTACTTAACTGCTTTGGAAAGGGATGTGTCTGAATCAGTCTCTTGGCCCTGTGTGAGTCTATGTCTTAGATTCCCTACACCTGATGGATGTAAAGAAAAATCCCATGTGTGCATACAAAATCAAAATGGCAAAAATTACAATCATTGTAGATGAAGTCTCTCGCCTTTCTCTGTAAGGTTTCTGACCTCCATCAAGTGAGAATAAGGATCCTTTGGGTCAAATGAATTCTTCAAAGCCATGGAGAGGCTAGCCCATAGGTGCTTCGGTTTTCTCTTGACTACAGTTCACATAAATAATCTAAATGCCACAGTTAAAAGGCCTAAAATTGAAGAAGTGGAAAAGTATTAATGGCAGACCTATTTGATCACTCCTGGTTTATGGTAAGGGTGTCCAGGCCACCCAGACTTTAGGCAAATGAGGGTTAAGGGAGCTTATTTTGGACACTGTCTTGGGCTGCACCCCTTATGGAAAACTCCAGCCAAAAGATATGATGAGTGTCTATATGGAAGAAGATTAGGGCCGTGTGGAGTGTTTTGGTTTTAATTGTGGTCATTTGTGTGGTGGTTGGAAGAAATGACTGGGTCTACCTGTGCTTGAACTCTGGTGTGATTCCCCTTAGAGACTGAGTTCTAGAACTTACCTCAGAGAAGTATTGCCATGAATTGTTTTGGGATTTTAGGAAGCCACGCAATGAAAGTCGCCCTTGGAAAGTGAGATCTAGGCCCAGGGTGGCTTTCCACAAAGCACTGGGAATCTCAGCCAGGATATCACTTGATTGTATTCTGAAAGACATGGCAGCCATAGTTCAGTGTCAAAAAACACATGGACCTCATATTGTAGACCTCAATAGGACTGGATTCAAGTGACCTTTTGGCCACTATTTTGGAAGCCTTGCCTTTGAGAGTTCTCCAGAGCTTTCATTGAAATGTGCTTCTTCACCATTTAACGGTTCCTTAATATATTGAAACCCATAGTGCTTGCAACATCATCCTAGAAAAATGGCTATAAAAATACCGTGAAATTTTTGAAATTCCCATGACCTGGTGGCACTGGAGAACCTTTGGATGTGCTGTTGCTGATCTTGAGTGTGCCAGACAGTGCCTTGATTGACTGGGTTTCATGAAAGTGGTGTACAACAGAGATGCCAGTAATTTGGAGCCTGCTGATTAGTGGGCCTAGAACAGTGGTGGGAAGGTTTGTGATAAAACATGTAGTGGGGCAATGTGGATCTGCCCTTGGCTTCCAAATGGTTGTTACTGACATGGTGCAGCCAGCAGACCCTTCTTTGTAAAGGCATCTTGTTATATTGAGAGGTTTCAGGGCAATGTTCAGAATCAGGTTGCTATGGTCAAGGGGGAAAGCAATGTGGGATAGAAGCCTGGTTGGTGCATTATCCTGCAGACCCTGACCCACCACTCCCGACAGAAATCCCTCCAGCACTGTGTCCCAGTTGAACTCCATGTATTTTGTGAAGCAAATACCAAACTCCCAGTGCAGCATCGAGAAACACCACAAAAATTGGAGGATGTCCAAATGGCTTCACAGTCCACACGGGGATACACTTAGCCCCCAGTGGCCACAGGTTACCTGCAAAGAGAGAATTCAGCACTGCTGCCTCATTTTCATTGGAAAATAAGAAACAATTTCCTCCATGTCACATAGATGCAGACCCAGCATTGATGGTCTCAGTACAAAGGAAGCTAAAGCTCCTGACAACCACATATAGTTCAAGGGCCCAACCTCAGAGGCAGTTTCTCAAGAAGTCTTTAGGCCAGCAGAACTCCATGTTTGTGGAGTGTTTACCCTGTCCCTTTCTTTTCGAAAATCATCTACCACCTCCAATTTTTCAAAACTGTGAGCATATTCCATTCCAGATATGTATTCACTGATTTTCTAATTCTTCTCTTCTAATGGTGTTTTAGTTGGAGCGAAGGTACTGTCAAGGCATTTTTCTGTATGAGAGTGGGAGGATATTTGTGGAGCACACATTTACATACACATTGGATTCATTTTCCAATTTTTCTTTCGAAATACTGAATCCCCGACACTAACCCCTACCCTACTACACTCTGACTACTAATACTAATAAGATGGAGAAAAATAACTCAAACAGAATAAAAATACAAGCATTTCAGAGGAGGCATGGTGTATAGTTGGACTTGCCTTTTGCATTATATATTGTGGGAGTTATAAATCTAGTCAACTTTTTGTTGAAGTCGTTCTCCATGTTTTTTTTAAAGTTAACCAATATGTGAATTCCTGTCTCCCCTCTCTGTAGCCTATTCACCACCTGTATTTTTATATGCAAACATAGAATCCTACCTGGGACCACACGTCCATTCATGTGAGGTGGCTGACTTGACAGATACAAATTGTAAGGGATCACTCCTCCTAAATGATGTTGGAACTGAAAATTCAAATTATGGGTGAGCTTCCTACTTGATCAATATTATTCATAAATCCATGTTCAGTTAAATAAGTATTTTTGGATCTGTCAATGATACATATTTCATTTTGAATTTTGATTGGCATATATATTGCTATTTTTAATGTCTGTGTGTGTGTGT
Organism: Callospermophilus lateralis; assembly: GCF_048772815.1. NCBI lineage: Eukaryota > Metazoa > Chordata > Mammalia > Rodentia > Sciuridae > Callospermophilus > Callospermophilus lateralis. Next base: position 783,507 of record NW_027514417.1, read on the forward strand.
ACACACACACACACACACACACACACACACACATATATAGATAGATAGATAGATAGATAGATAGATAGATAGATAGACTCTCCAGATTTTTCAAAATATGAAATATGTGTTTTATTTTACACTCACCAAATTTATTCATATTCATATATGTGAATTTATAATCAACTTTTCACAAGATTATTCTTAGAAATATTCATTTACCTGAAAAACATATTTCTTTCCTAGTACCGAAAAGGAACTTCAGTGAATGGTGCACACAAATCCTAATATTTCTACAGTACCTGACCCAGTTTAACATCAATGCAAGTAGATTCCAATTGGACATGATGTGTATTTTGACGTTCATTTTTATTCAACACTGGTAGATTACTATTTCTTTAATTTATGCACATCATAGGATATGTATTTCATCCACAAGTTAGGAAATTTATAGGCATTTGATTCACTATCAATCACTTCCTGCTTCAGAGCACATGCATTCCTCCATGTTTCTTGACTGGTCTTTTCATGAGAAAAGGGATGGACAATGCAAGGTAAGGCAACTAACATAGCACCGAACACAGCGAAACAGTCCTATTTGGTTGCAACCGGATTTAGAGGGCATTGCTTCTATTGTAATCATTTAATCCCCTGAACTCCAAGTTTAGATTGTTTCAGAATTTTGTACCCAACATGTAAGGGAGGGACTCAGAAGTTCACAGTCTGCAGAAGTTCATTAAAAGCAGTTTTTGTTTCTGTTTTTTTTTTTTTTTTTTCTGTTCTGTGCAAGTTAACATTTCAAGGACACCTGGGAGGGGCAGAGCTTTTTTCTTCTCTTTTTTTTTCTCCCTGCCAGCTTTTACCATGGAGCCCAGTTGGTAACTTCTTTAACTTAGAACTGTAGCCATCTCTGTCAAGCCCCAGCTCAAGGCCAGAGGCCTTCTTCACATATTGCCAGCATTGTGACTGACTCTTTCCAAACACATTATTTTCGATTTCCATAATCACTTTTGTAGCAAAAATAACATATCTTCATGATAAACCATAACCCTAATATTGATATTAGATGTATAAATGGTTGGAATGAATGATTGTATATCAATATAAGATTTCTTATACATTTTCAGATATCAATTCAATCCGTTATTTAATGTGGAACCAGTTATATTATTTATTCACTTATGGTCTATTCATGCATTATCTCTATATTCATTGACACAGTGTATACCTCTTTGTACCCCCTATACCCTTTTATATGTCTTCAAAAAATAGCTCCCAGAAATGGTGGAATAAACACTCATGTCACCAGATCTACATATACATATTATCACAGTAATATTCTGGACACAAATGCAAACGTCACACTTATGATTGTACCAAAACCTAAATGGAAAGTGAGCATGGATTACAAAAAACATCCATGTCAAGGTTGCCTAATGCTCTCAAATGTCAATCCTATTGGTGACTACATATTTGTTTCTTCCTAAGATTATATATTCTAACTCAACCCTGTTGAAAATATCTAATCGTATCACACACTTTATACTTTGCCTGATTTCGTAAAGTCTTTATTGATATCTGCTTTCCTACGTTCTTTTCCCATTTCATTATTGTGACTGTTCACATGTGCTGACATTTACATTCACTCTCTAACCGAACCCCTATTGCTAAAGAGATTTTGTTCCAAATCCTATACTCACTCTTCTTCCTAAACCTACCGACTATCTTCTTAATCCTACCGACTATCCCTTTTTGACTGGATTTTCTCTTCTACATTCAATCATCCAAGTAATGTTCGTGCAAGCATCGGAGGAAGAGACCACCAGGAGAGTGTCTCATGCCACAGCAAGAGGTTTATTGGGGGTCCAGCATGCTGTGGCTCAGAGCTCACAAGAAGAGAGCAGAGAGCCCTGAGAACAGCTTAAGCAGAGCTTATATACTTTCCTTGAAAAGGGTAGGGACGGAAATTTATTGATGGGTCAGAGCGAGTGGGCGGTTTGCGTGTAACTGGATTAGGGAATACATTCTGCAATTTCGAAGTTGGGGACAGCACAATCTGGGAACAAGGTTAGCAAACAGTTCTCAATATTTCAACAGTGTTTTGTTAAGCATACAAAAAAACAGGAAGTTCCAAGTTCCTTCCTTTCATTCCCCACGTCTTCTTCTGGCTAATTTTAATCATAATAGTGATTATTGGGGGGTGTCACATTCTATGTCTGCTAGTGGGGTATTACCATAAGTTTAACTTGTCCAATTTGAGCTTGGAAAAAAGAAATTACACGGTTGAGCAAACAGGGTTTTATAGTTAGCTATAATATGGAGATTATTATTGGACAGGCCAGGGGTGATAAAAGCGTAGATAAACAGGGGGACTGTGATAACCAAGCCTCAAACCACCCTTTTGGGGCGTCTGTCTCTCATTGACACTCTTCAAGGCATCCTTTTATTTTACTCATAGGTTTTTTTACAACTTCATTATGGTCGGCATAAAAACAGCATTCTTACATCAATGCAGCACAAAGGCCCCCTTCTCTCATGAAGAGGAGGTCAAACCCTAGAATGTTGTGTAAAACAACTTCAGAGAGAGAGGTTAAAGATTCCTGAAAACTGTGATGGAGGTTTCTAATATCTTTAAGTTTTGGTCTATTGCTGCTTCTATTTGGGTCATTTGTTGTGTACCATGGACCAGGGCAGTGGTTCCTGTGACTACCCCTGCAGCAACTCCACTTCCTAATATGATAGGTAAAGTAAGAGATATATGTTCCCAGTGGAACTGGGTTGTATGCCCCCCTGTTTGAACTTCAAATGAACCTGGGTCATTATAGAGCAATCTGGGAAACATCTTCACCATTTCACAATTAATCACATCTGTTGACCATTTCATTAAAACATAAACAATGTTTAAGTATATAGAATTATAGTGTTGTAGGGGCAGTCAAGGCAAGGCACCTAAGATAGCACAGAAGACAGGGAAACAGTCCTATTTGGTTGCAACCGGATTCAGCGGGCATTGCTTCTGTTGTAATCAATTAATTCCCTGAACCCCAAGTTTAGGTAGTTTCAGAATTTTGTACCCAACATGAAAGGGAAGGGACTAAGAAGTTCACAGTCTGCAGAACTTCACAAAAAGAAGTTTTTTTTCTGTTTTTTCCTCTTTGGTGGGCAAGTTAAACTTTCAAGGACACCTGGGAGGGGGAGAGCTTTTTCTTCCTTTTCTTTTATTCCCCTGCAGCTTTTACCATGGAGCCCAGTTGGTAATTTTATATCTTAAAAATATAGCCATCTCTATGAAGCCCCAGCTCAAGGCCAGAGGCCTTGTTCACATATTGTGTGAAAAACTATTAAAGGGGTGTCAAGCTTAGGAGTGCTGATTTTTGCAGCCAGTAGCCAAGTAGAGCAGGGCAACAGAAAAACAGGAAGTTTATCTACACTGAACTCTTTTATAGGGACTCTTTTGCTGAAAATCCTAAAGTCATGGTGAAGACTTCTGGAGAAGTTCAGTTAAGATTTTTCTGTGGGCCTGGTACAGAGGGGGAAGACCGGGAAGGCGGAGGGTGAGAGCTGCTCCGTGGATCTGAGAATTAGGAAGGAGAGATATAAAAGAATAATGGGAAAGGGGTTTGGGATTTTCCTAGAATCAAAAACTTGAGCAGTATAACCGGTAGAGCAGAGGGGAAGACGGGAGTGACTATCCCGAAAAGCCTGTGAGGCACTTTAAATTCTTAGTAACCTGTTTTCAGTGATCACAAAGCAACTTTAAAGGTCATTTTCATTACATCTTCATTAGGGGTCTGAGGGATCTCCTAAGCTGGTTTGAGCTTTAGGTTAGCTGGTAAGAGGACCTGGTGCGACCCAGTGCGGGTACTGACAGAGGAAGAGAGGAGTGAGTGGGTGGATGGGTACCTCAGTACCTGCTAACTCAGCAAGGGGGCAATGCTCTGAGAACCAGCGGAGGTTTGGGTTTTGGATCTAGTAATTGGAGGGGAGAAATAAGGTTGCTGAGGTAGGAATGACGGCAGAGAGTCTGGAGCAGAAATCTGAGGGTGAGGAACTATTGGAGAAGCATAGTTCAGGATGTGAGGGAAACAGGGAAAAGGCCTCCACATAGGGGAATTTCCTTTCACCCTTTTGAGCACTTGCAGAAGGTAAAAAGGTCACACAGAATTTGAGGATCTAGAGACTCCTCTTGGCGCCATCTGTTTTAGATATCTAAGTAGTAATATGGCCAATGCTGTGTACTGAATTTGATGAGGATTTTACATTCCACCAGGCAGCCCCTGAATGCTCAAATCCCCATGACTTACAGAAGAAGTCATCTTTTCCCACACTCAGCCATGGCGGTTTGTGGCTTTGATAGTCTGCGGGGCAAACATACTAATATAGGCTAGCCAACCTGCATCTGGCTTGCCTGTCTATACAACCATAATGTTTGTTTCCATTATCTATGGTACGGAAATGATTTAATGGAATTTTAGTGGGATCCTCTTCATCAAGGATATCCTAATAGGAAAGACCTATATCCAGCTGACAAATGTCTGGGTGGAGAGATGGCCACCAGGTTCCTAAGGGGGCTGTATGCAAGATAGACCATACTTCTTGTCTTGTAGGATTTGTGATCAGCCATTGCTGCTGAATGGGCTAATGAGTGTTAGGTCTACTGGTGGCCAAGGGGAAAGTCTATAGCCTTATCTACGTGGCAAATACACAATTTGAATGGGTTACCAGTCTTTTCCAGTTTCCAGCCAGAGTCTGGACAGGTTGCAGGCTTGAGATGAGAGGCATGGATCCAGGAAGTGATTCCGTCTACTTTTACCGCTGTAGGTGTTATAAGTAGCACCTGGTATGGTCCTTTCCAGCGGGGTTCCAGGGATGACACCTGATGTCCTCTTATGTAGAGAAATTCTCTTACTTGATATCGATGTGGAGTCCCCTCGTCCCCAGTTTGGAAGGCAGTGGCCAGCTGTTTCCACAGGTATAGCTGAGTTCTTTCAAGAGATTTAAGTCTGTCAAGCAAGGGTGTGTGGAAGGGATACTTAGGTCTTAGAGTTGGGGTTAGGTCCCTTAACAGAGGAGGGGCCCCATAGAGAATTTCATAGGGGGTGATGTTACACAAAGAATCAAAGGGAGTATTTCTTTCATGAAACAGTGCATAAGGCAGGAGCATAGTCTACCCTTTTATGACGGTCTCTAAGCTTAATTTATTTAAGGTCTCTTTAATGCTTCTATTTATTTTTTCATGTGTCCTGAGCTTTGGGGTCTATAAGCACAATGTAACTTCCAATTAATCCCCAGGGTCCTGGCTAACCCCTGGTTTACCTGGCCCATGAACGCCGTTCAATTATCAGACCACATTACATTAGGCAGGCCCTGTCTTTGAAAAATATCTTTCAGGATCTTCTTGACCACGATTTGTGCCGGTTTTTTTTTTTTTTTTTTTTTTTTTGTGGGAAAGGCTTCAATCCATCCTGAAAATGTATCTACAAAGACTAGGAGATATTTAAGTCCATATCTCGCTGCCTTAATTTAGGTAAAGTCCACTTCCCAGAATTGTCCTGGTCTGGTTCCTGGTACGTGCTTTCCTGCAGGAAGCTTGGAATGGTAAGCATTAACCAATTAACAGAACCGACAGGATTTTGTTACCCATTCAGTTATTTCCATTCACTGTGAGTGAGTTAGTCTAAAACTCTGTTCATGATCCTACAGGAATGGCTGCAGTTTCTTTGAACTAAGTTGATTGAGTTGATGTACATTTTTAACATAGTGTAGGGCTTTCTGAAATTGCAGGCTGGGCTCAGTGAATTTGAGGTGTTCAGTGTTAGTGTTCTTAGATGTTATCAAAAGCTTGCTGGTGCTCAAAGGGTCCATTGGAATTGGGCATTCTCATTTAACAGAGGGTATAAAGGAGCAGCTATGAACACAAACCCAGGTCCATAACCTGCAAAAGCCAGAAGTTCCAAGAAACTCTCTATGTTGTCTCCTGTTAAATGGGGGTGGTATCTGCACAACGTTTTGTTTCCTGGGGTCAGTGAGCCATCATTTACAGTGCCTAAGGAAATACCCCAGGAAGATTACTTCTTGCTGGCAAATTTGGGCCTTTTTGGCCAAAGCTCTATACCTGAGTTGAGCAAGCTCAGATAATAGTGCTTGGGTCACAGACTCAAAGTTTTCCTTGGTGTTGGCTGCCAGGAGCAGGACATCCACATATTGAATCAGGGTGACTTCGGGGTGTGTAGTTCTGAAGTTGTTGAGATCTCTGTGAAGGGCTTCATCAAAGAGAGTGGGGGAGATTTTGAACCCCTGTGGGAGTCTAGTCCAAGTTAGTTGACAAGACGTTCCTGTTTCTGGGTCTACCTACTCGAAAGCAAACAGCAACTGACTATCTTTATGCAGAGCCAAGCAAAAGAAAGCATCTTTTAAGTACAGAACAGTATACCATTTTCACTCAGCCACAGCAAAGTGTTTATTGGGGGTCCAGCATGCTGGGGCTCAGACCTCACTTGAATAGAGCAAAGAGCCCTGAGAACAGCTTTAACAGAGCTTATGTACTTTCCTTGGACAGGGCAGGGAGGGAAATTTATGTATGTGTCAGGGCGAGTGTGCAGTTTGCATGCAACTGGGTGAGGGAGTACATTCTGCAGTTTGGCAGTTGGGGATAGCACATTCTGGGAACCAAAATAGCAAACAGTTCTCAAGATTTCAACAGTGTTTTGTTAAGCATACAGAAAAACAGGAAGTGACAAGTGACTATTTTATTAACCTTTCACCAAAGCAAAATGGAAAGTGAGCATGGATTATTAAAAACAACCATGCCCAGGTTGCCTAATGCTCTAAAATATCAATCCTATTGATGACTACATATGTCTTTCTACCTAAGATTATATATTCATCCTCAACCATGTTGAAAATGTCTAACCCTATCACTCACATTATACTTTGCCTGTTTTCCTAATGTCTCTATTGATATCTGCTTTCCAACATATTTTTCCCAGTTCATCATTGTGACTGACTCTTCGTATGTGCTCATATTTACGTTCACTCTCTACCCGAAACCCTATTGCTAATGAACGTTTTGTCCAAATCCTATACTCACTCTTTTTTCAAAACCTACTGACTACCTTCCTAATCCTGCCGACTATTCCTTTTTGACTGGATGTTCTCTAAGACATTTATTCATCCAAGGTACAAGGTCCTCTGCCATTGCATATCGATTTATCTGAGACATCTGTGTAGAACATAATTCAAAGCTAAGTATCGCACTAAAGGGCCCAATTCCCTTCTGGGCTTCAAATCGTACCTAGATTTCAGGTTTTATACTTATATTTCACCTATATATTCTTGTGAATATCGCAGGTTCCTAATACCATTATTTATCCCACAGAATGTTTCCTAACCCAAATAAAATATATTATTAACCCTAACCATACACTGTTCCCTCAATCTAACTTTACAAAAGAGCAGGGACAGAGTAGGTCTTACAATACAGGAATGTAGGGAATCTTCCACCTGCTGAGAACCTCAAAGGTTGATGCAAATATGATTCCTGGAGAAGATGTAGGCAGCTATGAAGGACCTGAGAGAGCAAAAGTCATCTTCCATGGCAAACAAGCTGGTCAGGATGAAGGTATGTGTCTGAATCAGCCTCTCTCCTATTGATATAAAAAAGATGGACCAAAACAACCCTGTGTGGAGAGCTTCTCCTGGGTGTCTATGGTTGATATTCCATTCTAACTTCTGAAAGTTTCACAGGAAGTAGGGGCAGCCTCCATCTCAAGGGACCTTTGGAAGCAACTGTAAGGACAAAGTGGTTGCCAAGGCAGTGACCTCATTCCCTTCCTTTAGGAATTGACCTACCTCACTTCTTTGGTGATGAAACTCTCTGAACTTGAGATCCAGGAAGCCAGGCATCCAGAGGCAGGCCCAGTCCCATTCCCAGTGGGCTCACTTGTTTGGATTTACCAAGGAGAGAGTCTGTCTCTCTTGGTACCTAATGGTTTAAGGATGACCAAATGCAAGTAGAGCTCTGAAGACGGGCCTTTCCTGAGAAAGCAGGTAGTGGTCAGCACAGGCTCCATACAACTTCACAGAGATGGACAAAGAGACCAGATCTGAGACAGGACAGGCCATTTCGGGGGAACATATAATGGCCCACAAGTCAGAGGACACTCTGGATACTCACAGACTTACTTGGGGAAAGAGGTGCCTTTTTGAGAGTGGGTGTGAGTTTGTGGTTTTTTCTCATGTTCTGAGAATAGGTAGGAAAGGCGGTTTGTTTGGTTTAGAGTGGACTGTTTCTAGAAAGTCCTTTCACAAGGTGAGTGTTTCTGTGTCTGTGTATCCCACTGTGTTCTTGGTTGTACACATTAGAAAAAGGAATGCATCAATGGATGTATCCTGGCTAGTAGAAAGCTTTCCAGCATTTATCCTGCCCATTTTAAAAAAGGACTGCTGGTTGCCTTTTCGATGGGCAACACCTACTAACTTTCTAAGTTCCTGTTTTCTTTCTGAATTCTGGCCACTCTCCAGAATAGGCTGATGGTTTTTTGTCCAAGATATATATACCACCTCCAAGCTCTGTGACATGGTCATGTACTGGATTGTTGAAGGGAATGACAAGCATCTCAGAAAACTCAGATATCATTGTGACTAGTATAGTCTCAGTGGAGAAACCCTGCATTGGGATTTGCTTACTTATTGTTATGTTGCTCTGAAGTCAGGAAGGTCTCTGCCTCAGGCCACCCCTTTGTGAATCTTGAAGAAAACAGTTTTCAAATGGAAATGAATGGGCATCACCTGTGCCTCTTTGCTTAATTGCTTTGGAAAAGGATGTTCTGAATCAGCCTCGTGGCCCTGTGTGTGGCTGTGGCTTAGATTAGCAGCGCCTGATGGATATAAAGAAAGATCCAATGTGTGCATCCAAAACCAAAATGGCAAAAAGATCAGTGATAGTGGATGAAGTCTCTCGCCTTCCTCTGTAAGGTTCCTGACCTCCACCAAGTGACAATAGGTATCCTTTGGGTCAAATGAGTTTTTCCAAGCCTTGCAAATTTACTTTGGTTTCCTAATGACTCCAAATCACATAAAGAATCTATACCTGACAGTCAGTAGGCCTCAAATTGGAGAAGCAGAGCAGTATTACAGGAAGAACTATGTGATCAATCCTGGTTCACAGGAAGGGTGTTCAGGCCACCCTGAGGTTAGGCAAATGAGTTGCAAGGGAGCTTATTTTGGACACTCTCGTGGGCTGCGCCATTCATGGAAGCCTCTAGCCAAAGGTTATCATGAGTGTATGTATGTAAGAAGATGATTGCCATGTGGGAGTGTTTTGGATTTAATTGTGGTCATATGTGTGGTGGTTGGAAGAATGACTGGGTCCACCTGGGCTTGAACACTGGTGTGATTCCTCTCAGAGACTGAGTTCTGTAACTGACCTCAGAGATGTAATTGCTTTGGAAAGGGATGTGTCTGAATCAGGCTCTTGGCCCTGTTTGAGGCTGTGGCTTAGATTATCAGCAACAGACGGATCTAAGAAAAGATCCCATGTGTGCATCCAAAACCAAAATGGCCAAAAGAGCAGTCATTGTGGATGAAGTCTCTCGCCTTCCACTGTAAGGTTCTGAAAGAATAAAACAAATTGAAATTGAAACGTAAACAACCAGGTTTTGTAAAGTTTCCAAGCTGCACTCAGAACCTAAAATTCCTGTGGCAGTTAAGACAATTCCTGAAACTGCCCATTAGATGTGTGTTGAAATCTTCCCTGAACACCTAGTTACTTAACAACCCCTTCCCAGAAACCGTGCAGCTCACCACGTATACATCTCAGGGCTTCAACCAATAAATTTAAACGTATACCCCTTCTCAGGGCTGACCAATCACTCCCTGCCTGACCTTTTCCCGCCAATGAATGTGCTAATCATGTTTAAGAGTTGTTATTTGATTTTCCCATGGTACATGATGATTTCCAAAGGAGGCAATGATGTATGTAAATCCCTGCTCTCTCTAAAGAATGTATATATACTCTGCTCAAGTTGTTCTCGGGGCTCTTTGATTTTTGGTCCTCTGAAGTGAGCTCTGAGCCCCAGCATGCTGGACCCCCAATAAACCCTTTGCTGATGCATGAGAAAACCTCTTTGTTGTCTTTACCTCTGACGTTCGCCGCACCTATTTATCTGGAGGCCCCAGGTGAGATATCCGGCAGCGGTGGACAAAAGACCTCAAGGGACTCCTCTCGGGGTTTGTAAGGAGCCTATTTCTGGTTTCAGATTTCAAGTCAGGGCATGGCAAAGTGGCTGTTGCTGAAGAGCATTAGCTCTCTCCTATGGTGTGACAGACCTGTCACAGAGCCCAAGGTCACGTTTCTGGGGGACACTCCGGAAGACTAGGGAAATCAAAGAATAGTAGTTTCCTCATCTCAGTTACATTTTGCTTCAGGATTCGGTTTGCCAGCCCATCAGGTTTTGCCGGCTACTCAGTTTGGTTCATTGTCCCGAACTCATGTTGAGTTTACTGTCTGTCTTTATTGCCTAACCCATTAAGATTTACCAGTTACTCAGTTCTAATCTTTTTCTTGGAGTCATGTTAAACATTTACTGTTTGTCTTTTTCTGTGTTGCGTTTGTGTCTTCACTGTCCCTGTTTGAGTAATTCCCATTATGGGACAAAGCACATCCTCTTCTCTGTCTCCGACCCTTGATCATTGGACTGATGTCCGCTCAAGGGCCCAGAATCTTTATTTTCCAGTAAAACGCTGTACCTGGCAGACTCTCTGTGCTTCAGAATGGCCCATCCTCGAAGTTGGATGGCCCCCAGAAGGATCCTTCCACTTTCCTCTAATCCGAAAAGTCAGAGATATTGTCTTTCAGCTTTGGCCACGTGGCCACCCAGATAAAGAGCCATATACCCCTTCCCCCATGATCCTATCATTCAAACCATTCACTCCTTCCCCTCTTCCTTCCATTCTCCCTGAGTCACAAGACTGGACACTCCTCCCCCTCCTTATCGTCTACTCTCCCTCCCCAACCCCCAACACAGTTCCTGATCATCCTCCAACCGCTGACTCAGCCTCTCCACTGCTATAGGCAATTGGGCCAGACCCAAGCCCTCCAGGGGACTTCTCTGCAGCAGCAGCAGCCCCTCCTCCCCTGGAGGAAGCTGGGCAACCTAAAGGAACCCACCGGCGGCGGATAATAGAAAACTCAGAAGCCCCTGTGATACTCTCTTTCCGTCCCTATGGGCCCATGAACCGACCCAACTGGGACCCCAACACCTTTGAAGGTAAGAAGCATCTGTCCACTTATCGCCGGGCTCTAATAGCGGGTCTCCGAGTGGCCGCCAGAGGGCTGACCAATTTGGCCAAAGTAAGAGAGATTATCCAAGGGCCTAATGAGTCTCCCTCTATGTTTCTGGAGAGAATTATGGAAGAATATACTCCTTTTGATCCTCAGGCAGAGGACCAAAATGCATCTGTTACAATGGCCTGTATTGAGCAGGTTGCCCAAGATATTAAGAGAAAGTTACAATGTCTAGATGGATTACAAGATACGACCTTAAGAGATTTAGTCAGAGAAGCTGAGAAAGTATATTATAAGAGAGAAACTGAGGAGGAGAGGGAACAGAGGATAGAGAAGGAAAGGGAACAAAAGGGGCATGAAAGGAGCAAAAGGCAGACTAAAACATTGGCTAAGGTTTTGTTCACAGCAGCAAATATGCCAGAAGTTAAAAAGCTTGGAGTCAGGAAGGGATACTTGGGCCCATGCCAAAGGCTGCCCCTGGCCTCAGATCAATGTGCCTACTGTAAAGAAAAAGGACACTGAGCCAAAGAGTGCACCCAAAAGAAGCAACCACGCCAGCATGCCATGCTGACTCTAGAAGAGGACTAGGAATGTTGGGGCTCGGATCTCCTCCCCGAGATCAGGGTAACATTTGAAGTGGAGGGGACTCCAGTGAACTTTGGAGAGGATACAGGAGCAGTATTCTCAGCCCTTAAGACCCCACTGGGCTCCTATCAAATAAATGGTCCCTAGTTCAAGGGGATAATGGCAGTACATTTCGGGCTTGGACAACTAAGAGGATTATGGATGTAGGAAAAGGAAAAGTCCAACACTTTTTCCTAGTAATCCCAGAGTTCCCAGCCCCATTGATGCACAGGTATCTGCTTACCAAACTCGGGGCTAGAATAACTTTTAACCCTGATGTTCCCGAAGTGGATGTTCTAAAGCCTTCAGTGAAACCTCCCATAGTCACAGCATTGACTATGTCCGTTGAAGATGAACATCAACTCTTCGCGCTCCCTAGGACTGATCAAAGAGGCAAACTACCACAGAAATGGATAAAAGATTATCCGAATGCCTGGGCAGAAACTGCTGGGTTAGGTCTAGCAATAAAACTACCTCCAATAGAACTAGAATTAAAAGCCTCTGCCTCTCCAATCAGTGTTAAACAATATCCTCTAAGCAAAGAAGCTAAAGATGGGATAAGTCCCCATATTCAGAAATAATTGGCCCTTGGGGTCCTAAGGCCCTGTCAATCAGCCTGGAATACCCCCCTGCTACCAGTAAGAAAGGCAGGAACTAGGGACTACTGTCCTGTGCAAGACCTAAGAGAGATAAACAACAGAGTGCAGGACATTCACCCAACAATACCCAATCCATATAATTTGCTTAGCACTCTGAATCTGGAGCGGGAATGGTACACTGTGCTGGACTTAAAAGATGCTTACTTCTTCTTGCCCCTACATAAGGACAATCAGTTTCTGTTTGCTTTCGAGTGGAAAGACTCAGAAACTTTAACATATGGCCAACTAACCTGTACTAGACTCTCACAGGGGTTCAAAAACTCCCCCACTCTCTTTGATGAAGCCCTCCACAGGCCTCAGAACTGCACACCCCGAAGCCACCCTACTCCAATATGTGGATGATCTGCTACTGGCAGCCAACACCAAGAAGAACTATGAGTCTGGGACCCAAGCACTATTATCCGAGCTTGTTCGGCTTGGATATAGGGCTTCTGCAAAAAGGACCAAATTTGTCAGCAAGAAGTAATCTTCCAGGGTTATTCTCTTAGGGGTGGCAAAAGATGGCTCAGTGAGCCCAGAAAACAAACCGTTGTGCAGATACCGCCCACATCTAATAAGAGACTATTCAGAGAGTTTCTTGGGACTGCCGGCTTTTGCAGGTTATGGATTCCTGGGTTCGCATCTCTGGCTGCACCTTTATACCCGCTTATAAATGGGGATGCCCATTTCAAATGGACCCCTGAGCACCAAAAAGCTTTTGATAATGTCAAAAAAGGCACTGCTATCTGCTCCAGCTTTAGCACTCTCAGAAGTAGAAAAACCCTTCACTCTCTACATCGAGAAAACGAAAGGAATAGAACTGGGAGTGTTCACTCAGACTTTGGGACCTTGAAAAAGGCCGGTAGCATTCTTATCAAAAAAATTGGACCCAGTGGCTAGCGGGTGGCCAAATTGCTTAAGAGCGATAGCAGCGGCAGCCCTTCTAAAAAAAGATGTTCATAAATGAACGTTGGGACAGAAGCTAACCATTATAGCCTCCCATGCCCTGGAGAGCATCATCTGTCAGCCTCCAGAGAGGTGGCTATCAAACTCCAGAATAAACCACTACCAGAGCCTCTGGATTAGCAAAGACAGAATAACTCTGGGACCCCCTGCTCCACTCAACCTGGGTACACTGCTGCCAGAAGAATCATCAGAACCCATCACTCATGAGTGTCAACACATACTGGCAGAGGAAACCAGTATAGGATGAGACTTGAAAGATCCAGCCACTGCCTCACCCAGAAGTCGTATGGTTTACAGACGAGAGCAGCTTCCTCCAAGATGGTAAGCGGCGGGCTGGAGCAGCAATAGTTAGCAAAACTAATGTCATCTGATCCTCTGGTCTCCCAGAAAAGACATCAATCCAAAAGGCAGAACTGATTGCCCTTCCGAAAGCATTGGAACTAGCAACAGGCAAAAGGGCCACCATATACACTGATAGCCGCTATCCATTTGCCAATGCTAATGTGCACAGGGCTATTTACCAGCAAAGGGGGCTATTAACCTCTGCTGGGAAAGAAATAAAGAACAAAGATGAGATCCTCCACCTTCTCTTAGCAGTGCAGAGCACTAAGGAACTAGGTATAGTGCACTGTCCAGGGCACCAGAAGGGAAACGACCCCATGGCGGTTGGAAACAGAAGGGCAGATGAGGAAGCTTAATTGGCAGCCCTAAACGTAGTGACTCTGGTAACTTTTTCCATACTGGGGGGAACAACAATCAGGAGATTTGGCCGCACTGGAACATTCAGGCAACTTATCATCTGAGGAGACAGATACAGGACTCTGGGACCCTTCAGAGCCAAGTTTACTATTTCAAAAAGCCCACCTTTATGTCAAAGACGTACACCAACTCACCCACTTAGGCTGAAAAAAGTTATAGGCACTTCTAAAGGACCAGAGAAAGGACTTATTATTGAATGACTCACAGAGGAAAGAAATAGCTGAGCAGGTGACTAGAGCTTGTCAAGTCTGCCAGTTAGTTAATGCTTACCCATCCAAGCTTCCTGCAGGAAAGCGCTTATGAGGAACCAGAACAGGACAATTCTGGGAAGTGGACTTTACTGAAATTAAGCCAGCAAGGTACGGACTTAAATATCTTCTAGTCTTTGTAGATACTTTTTCAATATGGTTTGAAGCCTTCCCCATGAAGAAACAAAAGGCTCAGAGGGTGGTCAAAAAGATTCTATAAGACATTTTTCCAAGGTTCAGCCTGCCTAAGGTAATAGGGTCTGATAATGGACTGGCATTCGTGGCCCAGGTAAGTCAGGGATTTGCCAGGACCCTGGGGATTAATTGAAAGTTAAATTGTGCTTATAGACCCCAGAGCTCAGGACAGGTAGAAAGGATGAATAGAACCATCAAAGAGACCTTAACAAAAAAAGCTTGGAGACCGGCATAAAAAATTGAACTCTCCTCCTACCTTAAGCACTGTTTCGTGCAAGAAAAACGCCCTCTGCCTCTTTGTGTAAACTCACCCCTTATGAAATTTTCTATGGTCCCCCTCCTCCAGTAAGGGACCTAACCCCAACTCTGAGACTTAATGATTCCTTTCACACACTCTTTCTTGACAGACTTAAAGCCCTTGAACAAACCCAGCAGCCAGCGATACCTGTGGAAACAGTTGGCCACTGCTTATCAGCCTGGAGATGAGGGAACCCCACATCGATATCAAGTGGGAGACTTCATCTACATGAGATGGCATTAGGTGTCATCCCTGGAACCCCGCTGGAAAGGACCATACCAGGTGCTGCTTATAACAACCACAGTGGTGAAAGTGGATGGGATCACTTCCTGGATCCATGCCTCCCATCTCAAGCCTGCGCCCTGTCCGGACTCTGGCTGGAAACTGGAAAAGACTGGTAACCGTCTCAAGTTGCGTGTCTGTCATGTGGGTAGGGCTATGGATTCTTCCCCTGACCACCAGCAGTCCTAATCCCCATTAGCTTGTTCAGCAACAATGGCAAGTTATAAATCCTACTGGGCAAGTAGTGTGGTCTATTTCACATACAGCCACCATATGGACTTGGTGGCCATCTCTCCACCCGGATATTTGTCAGATTGCCATAGGCCTGTCTGACTGGGATCTCCCTGACATAGAGGACCCCCACAGAGATCCCACTCAACCGCAAACCAGGGCAACATAGACCACCTTCACCCATGAATTATGGATATCATCTTCCGCAGCTCAGGTGTAAACTAGCCAATCTTGATTTTTATGTGTGCCCAGCTGATTTCCGAAGTCGCAAACAGGCCCAAACCTGTACAGGACCCAGTGACTTTTATTGTAGATCTTGGGGTTGTGAACAAACGGGAGCTGCATGGTGGAACCCAAACTCCCCCGACAGTACGATTCAGAAAGAAAGAAATGACACCTTGATTGATCCCAAGAAATGTGCTGCTAGCCAAGTGGTGTCAAAAACTCACTGTGGAAAGAATAGTCTATGTTACCCCCTCATTTTAACTTTCAATTCCAAAGGAAGGGGCTACCTCGGAACAGCATGGCCTATGAGAAATACGTGGGGAATGCGATTCTATATATATGGCCCTCGTTATGACTTTGGTCACTGGTTCACCATCCGGCTGAAAAAGGAAGAAAATATCACAGCAATAGAGCCCAATCCCCTCAACCCAGGAATTAAGCCTCCTAAACCTCCCATGGCTAGATCTACCAGAACCCCTCTACCATCTCATACTTCCCGGTTTCCGTCTTTGCCTACTTCCCCAGTCCAGAGTACAGCTGACTCCTCCCCCTGGGAACTAATTAAAGGAACCTTTATTGTACTGAACTCCAAACAGTCAGAACTCCTTGCATTTCAGCCCAGGTATTTGACATCTCTGTAAATTATTGTGTAATGGTGCAGATACTCCCCAGGGTGCTCTATTATGATGTAGAATCATTTGCAGGTCTACTAGGGGGAGAAACAACCCGATTTTGCGGGGAGCCAGTGTCCCTTACTCCCGCCATCCTATTGGGGATAGGAGCTGCTGCAGGAGTGGGTATGGGAACAGCTGCTACTATATGTGGGTCACAACAAATGGCCCGATTAGAAACAGCAATAGATAAAGACTTGAAGACGTTAGAGACCACCATCACAGCTTTGCAGGAATCCTTAACTTCTCTCTCTGAAGTTGTTTTAAAGAACAGGCGACGATTAGACCTCCTCTTCATGAGTGAGGGGGGCTTCTGTGCTGCACTGAGAGAAAAATGTTGTTTTTATGCTGACCATACTGGAGTTGTAAAAGAATCCATGAGTAAATTGAGAAAATGCCTTGAAGAGCACCAGAAAGATAGGGAGATTCAACTAGGGTGGTTTGAGTTATGGTTTACCCAGTCCCCCTGGTTAACTACACTCCTATCAGACTTAGCTGGACCCTTGATCATCCTTATGGTGTTGCTAACTGTAGGACCTTGTTTGCTTAACCACATAGTTTCCTTTCTCCAGGCTCAAATTGGGCAGGAAAAACTCATTGTAATCAGACAGAAATACGGTCCACTGGCAGAAATAGAATGTGAGACCCCGCAATAATTATGATTTATTACGTTTAAGATTAAAAGTAGTAAGAAAAAGGAGTGGGAAATGAACGAATAAAAGAAATTGAAATTGAAACATAGAACCAGGTTTTTTAAAGTTTCCAAGCTGCACTCGGAACCTGAAATTCCTGTGGCAGTTAAGACAATTCCCGGAACTGCCAATTAGATGTGTGTTGAAATCTTCCCTGACCACCTAGTTACTTAACAACCCCTTTCCAGAAACCGTGCAGCTCACCACATATACATCTCAGGGATTCAACCAATCAGTTTAAATGTATACCCCTTTTCAGGGCTAACCAATCACCCCCTACCCGACCTCTTCCCGCCAATGAATGTACTAATCATGTTTTAGAGTTGTTATTTGATTTTCCCGTGCTATGTGTTGATTTCCTAAAAGAGGATATGATGTATGTAAAGTCCCTGCCCTCTCTAAAGAATGTATATAAACTCTGCTCAAGTTGTTCTTGGGGCTCTTTGTTCTTTGCTCCTCTGAAGTTAGCTCTGAGCCCCAGCATGCTGGACTCCCAATAAACCCTTTGCTGTGACATGAGACAGTCTCTTGATGCTCTTTTCCTCCTACTTTTGACCGACCTTTTCACCTAAGAAGGACCTGAGAGAGCAAAAGTCAACTCCATGTCAACTTCCATGTCAAACAACCTGGTCAGAATGAAGGAATGTGTCTGAATCAGCCTCTCTCTTTTAATGTAGATGAAATGGACCAAACCAGGCCTGTATACAGAGCTTTTCCTGGGTGCCTATGGTTGATATACCATTCTAATTTGTGAAAGTGTCACAGGAAGTAGGAGCAGCCTCCATCTCATGGGACCATTGGAAGCAACTGCTAGGACAAAGTGGTTTTCCAAGGCAGTGACCTCATTCAGTTGCTAAAGGAAGTGACCTACCACACTTCCTTGGTGATGGAACTCTCTGAACTTGGGACCAGGAAGCCAGCCACCAAGAGCAAGTCCCAGTCCTAGTCCCAGTGGTCTCAATTGTTTGGATTTAAAAAGGACAGAATCAGTCTTTCTTGGTACCTACTTATGTGATGATGGCCAAATTCCAGGAGAGCTCTGAAGAGGGACTTTTCTGAGAAAGCAGGTAGTGGCTCAACCATGGCTCCTGACAACTTCAAAGAGTTGGCAAAGAAGACCAGATCTGAGGCAAGACAGGCCATTTCAGGGGAACATAGTATGGCCCACCAGTCAGAGGACACTCAGGATAGTCACAGACATACTTGGGGAAAGGAGGTGCCGTTGTGGGTGTCGGTGTGAGTTTGTGGTTTTATCTCATGTTCTGAGAATAGGTAGGAAAGGCAGTTTGTAGGTTTGGACTGGAAAGTTTCTAGAAAGTCGTTTGACAACACGAGTGTTTCTATGTCTGTGTATCCCACTGTATCCGTGTTGTAGACATTTGAAAAGCAAATGCATCAATGGTTGTGTCCTGTCTAGTAGAAAGCTTCCCAGCATTCATCCTGCGCAATTTAAGAATGTAGAGCGGCTTGCCTTATGGATGGGGAACACCTACTATCTTCCTAAGTTCCTCTTTTCCTCCTGAATACTTGCCACTCTCCAGAGTAGCCTTATGGTTTGGTGTCCAAGATATGTACCACCTCCAAGCTCTGTGACATGGCCATGTACTGGATAGTTGAAGGGAATGGGAGCATCTCAGAAAACTCAGTTATCAGTGTGACCAGTAAAGTCTCAGTGGAGAAACCCTGCTTTGGGCCATTTGCTTACTTATGTTTCTATTACCCTGAATGTCAGGAAGGTCTTTGCCTCAGGCCACCCCTTTGTGAAGCCTGAAGAAAACAGGTTTCAAATGGAAATGAATGGGCATCACCTGTGGCTCTTTGCTTAATTGCTTTGGAAAGGGATGAGTCTGAATCAGCCACTTGGCCCGGTGTGACAGCAGTGGCTTAGATTCTCAGCATCTGATGGACCTAAAGAAAGTTTCCAAGTGTGCATCCAAAACCAAAATGGCCAAAAGAGCAGTCATTGTGGATGAAGTCTCTCGCTTTCCTCTGTAAGCTTCCTGAGCTAAATCAAGTGAGAATAGGGATCTTTGGGTCAAGTCAGTTCTTCAAAGCCCTGCAGAGGCTAGCCGATAGGTGCTTGGGTTTTCTCATGAAACCAATTCACATAAAGAATCTATACCAGACAGTCATTAGCCCTCAAATTTGAGAAGCGGAGCAGATATAGAGCAGGCCTATTTGATCACTCTTGGTTCACTGGAAGGGTGTCCAGGCCACCCTGACTTTAGGCAAATGAGGGGCAAGGCTGCTTATTTTGAACAGTGTATTTGTCTGTGCCCTTCATGGAAACCTCCAGCCAGAGTTCATGATGAGTGTCTATGTGGAAGAAGATGAGGGCCATGTGGGAGTGATTTAGTTTTAATTGTGGTCATTTGTGTGGTGGTTGTAAGAAATGGCTGAATCCACCGGGGCTTGAACTCTGGTGTGATTCCTCTTAGAGACTGCGTTAGGGAACTGACGTCAGAGAAGTATTGCCATGAATTGTGTTGGAATTTAATGAGGCCACGCATGAGAGTCACCCTTGGAAACTGAGATCTAAGCCCAGAGTGGCTTTCCACAGCACACTGGGAATCTCAGCAGGATATCACATGATTTTATTCTGAAAAACTTGGCAGCCATAGTTGAGAGTCAAAACACACATGGACCTCACATTGTAGACCTCAATTGGCCTGGCTTCATGTGACCTTTTTTTCACTCTTTGGGAAGCCTTGCCTGTGAGAGTTCTCCAGAGTATTCCTTGAAATGTGCTTCCTCAAAATTTAATGGTTCCTTAATGAATTGAAACCCACAGTTTCTCCAACTTCATCATAGGAAATGGCTAGATAAATACTCTGAAATTTTTGAAATTCCCATGACCACCTGCAACTGGAGAATATTTGGATGTCCTGTTGCTGATCATGAGTATACCAGAGAGTGCCTTGATTGACTGGGTTTCATGAAAATGGTTTAGAACAGAGATGCCAGTATGTTGGGGCCTGCTGAGTAGTGGGTCCAGAGCTGTTGTGTGCAGGTTTGTGATGAAACATCTGTGGTCGGGCCATGTGTATCTGCCATTGACTTCCAAATGAATTGTGGCTGACATGATGCAGACAGGAATCACTAATATGTCTGAAACCACTCCATTAAAGGCATCTTGTTATATGGAGATGTTTCAGGGCAATGTTCAGAATCCGGTTGCTATGGTCAAGGGGGTTAGCTATGTGGGATAGAAGCCTGGTTGGTGCATTCTTCTGCAGACCCTGACCCACCACAAGTGACAGGACTAACTCCAGCACTGTGTCCCAGTTGAACTCCTTGTATTTCTTTTTTTTAATTAATTTTTATTGTAGGTTGTACAAAAAATTACATAGTTCTTGATATATCATATTTCACACTTTGATTCAAGTGGGATATGAGCTCCCATTTTTACCCCATATAGAGATTGCAGAATCACAACAGTTGCAGAACCATTGTTTTACATATTGCCATTCTGGTGTCTGTTGTATTCTGCTGCCTTTCCTACCCTCTACTATCCCCCCTCCCCCCTCCCCTCCCCTCTTCTCTCTCTACCCCCTCTACTGTAATTCATTTGTCCCCATTATATTTTTCCTCCTTTTTCCTCACTTCCTCTTCTATGTAATTTTTTATACCCCTGAGGGTCTCCTTCCATTTACATGCAATTTCCCTTCTCTCTCCCTTTCCCTTTCACCTCGCATCCCTGTTTAATGTTAATCTTCTTCTCATGCTCTTTGTCCCTACTCTGCTCTTAGTTACTCTCCTTATATCAAAGAAGATATTTGGCATTTGTTTTTAAGGGATTGGCTAGCTTCACTTAGCATAATCTGCACTAATGCCATCCATTTTTCTCCAAATTCTAAGATTTTGTCTTTTCTTAATGCAGAGTAATACTCCATTGTGTATAAATGCCACATTTTTTTATCCATTCGTCTATTGAAGGGCATCTAGGTTGGTTCCACAGTCTTGCTATTGTGAATTATGCTGCTATGAACATGGATGTAGCAGTGTCCCTATAGTATGCTCTTTTTAGGTCTTTAGGGAATAGACCGAGTAGGGGAATAGCTGGATCAAATGGTGGTTCCATTCCGAGCTTTCCAAGAAATCTCCATACTGCTTTCCAAACTGGCCACACCAATTTGCAGTCCCACCAGCAATGTACAAGAGTACCCTTTTCCCCACATCCTCGCCAGCACTTGTTGCTGTTTGACTTCCTAATGGCTGCCAATCTTACTGGAGTGAGATGGTATCTTAGGGTGGTTTTGATTTGCATTTCTCTGACTGCTAGAGATGGTGAGCATTTTTTCATATACTTGTTGATTGATTGTATGTCCTCCTCTGAGAAGTGTCTGTTCAGGTCCTTGGCCCATTTGTTGATTGGGTTATTTGTTATCTCATTGTTTAATTTTTTTAGTTCTTTGTATATTCTGGATATTAGGGCTCTATCTGAAGTGTGAGGACTAAAGATTTGTTCCCAGGATGTAGGCTCCCTATTTACCTCTGTTATTGTTTCTTTTGCTGAGAAAAAACTTTTTAGTTTGAGTACGTCCCATTTGTTGATTCTAGTTATTAACTGTTGTGCTATGGGTGTCCTATTGAGGAATTTGGAGCCCGACCCCACAGTATGTAGATCATAGCCAACTTTTTCTTCTATCAGACGCCATGTCTCTGATTTGATCTCAAGTTCCTTGATCCACTTTGAGTTAACTTTTGTGCATAGTGAGAGAAAGGGATTCAGTTTCATTTTGTTGCATATGGATTTCCAGTTTTCCCAACACCATTTGTTGAAGATGCTATCCTTCTTCCATTTCATGTTTTTAGCCCCTTTATTGAATATAAGATCGTTGTAGTTTTGTGGATTGGTTTCTGTGTCCTCTATTCTGTACCATTGGTCCACCCGCCTCTTTTGGTACCAGTACCATGCTGTTTAGAAGTCAGTTCGGTTTGAAGTCTGGTTGTGGAAGAACAGGTTGTAAAGTCATCTGGGAATGGGTTCTTCTATGAGAGAAACAAAAAACATGAGTACTGAATAAATGTTGCAGCAGCTGGAACATGTCACTGTATAGAAGTTCCCTCACAAGCCTTTAATATCCCCAGTTATCAGGACTGTTAACTTAATATTTAACTTTTAGTGTTACAGTTGTCCCTCCCCATAAGATACAGTTTAATAATTTAATGTCATCTGATCTTGCAAAATCCTTTTAGTATGACCTCTGTGTCTAATAGAGACACCTTTAATTCTCTTACTCAGGGCTGGATAATCATACTTACAAATACCAAGCCTATGTGTTTAGCTTAAGATTATCTGTAGGCCTTAAACTAAAAACTTCTGCCTCTGGCAGATCCTTTTGATAGTCTCATTTTATAGTTATCAGGCATTCCTGTCTGAGAATCCTTCTTTGTAGCCTCCAGTCTTACTTATTTTGGGAGGCTAACATGAAGTGAATACCATAATATATTATTATTACTATTATTATATAAAATGCCCAGGAATGGCTGTATTTTGTTTTTAACTGTCTATTCTAAGTGTTTAATATGAAGCAGTCAAACTGACTTTTGTTTCTCTATATTGTGAACAGTCAGCTGAGCTTTTATTGGAGTCATTCTTGGGGAAAATTGAGAGCAGCTTCTCAGTTCTGCTAGTGCCATTTGCGCTAGGTGGGTCCAGGTCTTCCTTGACCATGTGGCTTCCCTTGGAAGCATCAGGGATATCTCCCTTCTCTGATGACTATCCTCTTTGTAGCAATGCACTGATTGGCTTTCTGTTCTCCAGTGGTCTTATTAATCTCCCTGATCAGGAGGTTATGTGGTTCAGAGTTGCAAAGCTCTTTAGAGAAGTCCGCTGTTCTCTGGATACAGACTGACTCAGAGGGCAAGAGCCAAATATTAGTTTTCTTGTCCCTTTTCATTTAACTTTAATTTTAAATCCTAATCTTAAACATCCATCAAATAAATTTTAACAGCCTTATATTAAGAGTACTGGGCTTTCATGTCTATAATTTAAAATTATTTAACTTTTTATTAATTGGGATCTGTATTATTCTGTCTGTCTTGTAGGTGATGGGTTATTATCTTAAATTAACCCATGCTGTGTTCTTAAAGCAACACTTCTGTAAAACACTAACAGGAAATCTTTATGTCACCTATAAGGAAATTACAAAATAAAATTAACAATAGTAAACATACTCAGTTCTTGTAATAGCTACCCTGAATTTTTTTGCTGAGTTATAGATTACATCCCCTTTTTGAGATGCTAGTGATCTTGACCGAAAAAAAAAAACAAACAAAAAAAAAACTTTTGAACATAACTTTAAATGAAATAACATCTGACCTACTGCTTTCGTAGTCATTCTCACATATAGTAAGATGGGACACAGAGCCTTATCGCAGGTAAGGCAGTGCTCATTATAAATCTTAAGTGTTTTAGTTCTAAAGCTAATCTTTGTTTTGAAAATATCATTTTACAAAGTTTACATAAATTTTTTGAGGTCACATGAACATTAGTTAACACCATATGATATAACATTTAAAACATTAATTAAAGAAAGGCTGAAACTTTTTAACCTTTACATAGATTAGGCTCTCATTAACTTAAAAATACATATAAATTGTTCCCCAACGTAAAAAGTAACATAAAAGTTTACATATCTTATTGATTTCAGGTAAATAAATCCCCAATATATTTTTTTACCATACAACTTCAGAACACCAGCTTGATGTAATGCTGTTTTAAAGTTTCTACCTTACAGACTTGTATACCTGGAAGATATAAGCACATTAATAGCATCACAACTGCATTGATGTTTCTACATTAACCAAGTTTAGCTTTTAAAGAAATGGCAGTACAGTGCTTTAAAATAACAGTTCTTATTTAATCAGTTGTTTAATTTTTATGGTTGCTAGCTCTAGAAAAAATAAAACTTAATAAACACAATGTTATGGGTAAACTTATGTTTAAGAAATTTTTGTATCTTTAACACATGACTGATTTTTACAATCTTATACAGACTTTAGGACAAACTCATACAGACCTTAGTAAATCAACCAGATATCTAACAAAAGTACTCTTGAATGAGTAATCCCATATCAAATTTACATTACTTATTTTTCAAAATATTAGACAAATGTATTGAACAGTGTAAACGATTTTTTTGTTGAAGGAAATGTCCTAGAACCAAGGCATATTAGACCTTTTGTCGGCATTAATATTTTATTAGATTTTTGAACACCTAGAAAAACTTGTAAGCTTAAATTTAAAGACATTTATTTTTATCTGTTTATCCAATTTAAATTGAACCAATTAAATCAGGTGAATTTAAGTTCTTTGAATCCACTTTTTAAAATTTGTTTTTATGAGTGCTTTTTTTATGAGTGCTCCATATATATGTTAATTTGTATATCATCAATATGATATACGGATATATGTATATATAGACATACAACACATAACAAATGTGTGCACACATAATAATAGTAAAGGCCTTGTAGCTTTTTGCAGGTGAAATCTGCACTGAAATGTTTCAAAAACTCCACTGTTGGTAAAAGATAGAAATGATCAGAAAAACATTAACCTAGGTCTGTATGATCAAAATCATGAGCTCAAAAAAAATACAGAATCTAAGGAAAAAAATTAGAGTCCTGGAAAAAATGACTGGCCAGTAATTAGTAAATACCATACCATTCAACTTTTTTCCCCCCTTAGGCCTCAGATCAGTCTCCTACTGAGCTTGCAGGCTTCTTTCATTTGAATTTCAACATAAGTCCTGGCTGAGGTCTTTAAGGAGGAGGAAAAAACTGCTATTCTGAGCAGACACCTCAGGCCTAAGGCATTTTAACCGTAATTTTCAGATTCGGATGTTGAAATTTGATACAATTTTAAGATAAAATTCACAAAATTTTATATCTTTACATCTTGTTTTGTCAACAGATACCTTACTATGATTTACTATCCTTGTCCAAATGAATGCACTGGTACACACTGTGACATTTTCCCAGTCTACCCAATTCAAAATTAGTGAAAAACAAAACTGAATGTTTGGGAAGTTACTTGCCAACTTGGAAGTAGAGTTCTTTAGTTTTCCATCATAAGAATTTAAGTTATCTGGCATGAATTATCTGAAATCATAAACTAAACAATTCCCTAAACCCGACTTTTAACTGCAAGATTGAGCAATGCTTCAAAAACCCATTCAGATACCAGATTGTTACAATAAAACATCATCATTAAAACACACATTGAGCTAAGATCATTCCCAAGAAACAATTTATAATATCAGCACATTATTCCACATGTCTTAAAGGGCCAGAAACAAAGACACAAGACAGACAGAAAGGAGCTCCAGACAATGGCTGACAGACAGAAGCCTTAAAAACAGAGCAGATAAGAGAAAAATCTCCTACACCAGTGGCACGATAGATGTCCCCACAAGAGGATCAGATGTTTTCACAGAGTGGCAACCTGAAATGTAATATCAAGTGTTTCCATGGTGACTTTACTGCATTTAGTGTCCCTTTTACTTTTTCTGTTTTTTTAAGAAGACAGGGGTGGCATAATTTTTACAGTGCAGGGAAGTAAAGAGGGAATTCCCTCAAGCAACAGTGCTTTGGCAGCTGCTGGGAGTCCCTCAGTCCCTCCTTTTACTTACAGGATTAGCTCCTCTGGTTTGGTTCCACCCCAAGCACGCTCCATCTCCTAACATTTCAGTAGTCAGCTTTCAAAAAGTTCCTGGGCGTTGGGGGGGTGTTTATCAAAATTTGTAACTTAAAGTTTGGTTCCTGACCTTGAAGCGAATTAATACCTATTTAATAATGAGGACAGGGTTTGAGAAAAATAAAAAGGGAAGTTTACTGCTTTGCTAACAAAGCATAAACACAGGGAACTCTGCCCAAATGTTGTGACTCTCTTGATCTGGAGCGACAAGGTGTTTTAAAAAAGTTTCCATTGTTAACCTGGGAGATACTCTGTTTTTAGGTCACCAGCAGGCATTGCCCTGTGCAGTGGGTGGGCTCCACGCAGCCAGCTAGGGGCTTCTCTTATTCTGCTTAACAAAGGGGTGTAAACTTCATCACAGTTCCTTAGAGCACAGTCCAAAGGGGTGTCAGGCTTACTTGCTTTATTATCCATTTTTACATCCAATATCCTTAAGTTTTTAACCACAGAAATCACACAACAAGATGCACAAAAACAAACAAACAAAAACATATAAAACACAGAACAAAACACAAAGAAACACAAACCTGGCGAAGATACAGAAAAACAGAGGAGCAATGCAACGTCTTGCTGAAGCTCCGAGGTAGGAGCTCCTGCGTGCCTGGCTGCACCTTTCTACTCTTTCAGAGAAATTCCCTACAGAACAGAACAGAGGACAGGACAATTCTTGTTACTGTCCAGGACAGGAGTATATGTGAGCTTCCCCAGGCCACCTCTCTGTCATCAGAAGACATCTCACTTAACCGGATATCAGATGTTATAATGGCACCACTTACCTATGGAGGCTTCCTCCACCAGGTGCTTGCTAATAGTTTTAGTGTGATGGTTCAGTGCAGTGCTCCCCGGACCAAAGGCTCACTCCAAGGCCTTGGAACTTGGCTTTCCAGATCTGAGTCCTGGAGGAAAGGCCAGCTTCATAATTTCCAGCAGTCTGGTCTTGTGACCTGGTTGGGTCATCTCGCTGAGGAACTCCAAAATGTTAGACCAGGACGCAAGAAAAAACCACTGACCCCAATTAAAATCAAATTAAGGCAAGCTTATTAGTTCAACCAGCCAGGCTGACTCTCCTTCTCAAAAGGGTGGAAAAAAGACAGCGTCCCCACCTTTCCTACACCCCAGCTTTATAGCCCAAAAAGTTACACAAAAAGGAAGTTTCAGAAAACAGAACTTTGACAAGCATCACACTAATTGTAGTTCACATTTTTTTTCGCTGCCCCAGCATCAGAAATTATGAAGACCATTAGAGCCTCAGAGAGGGTCGTTGTCTGGCCAGGGAAGGCCAATATTTATGAGGTGTCACTAAAGTTTCAGAGAGGGCTGCGATATGGTCAGAACTCTAGGCATGGGTGAGTTCAAGGAATGGGCAGGCATTCCAATCAGGTTCAGAATTTGCAGTAATTTATAGTAAAGCAAAAATTATCTTTCCATGGCTTTGTGGCAAGATGGCTCCCAATATTAATGAAAGATCAGGTTGGGTGATCACCCCTGTTCCTTACTTTTGGAAACTCCTCTACCACCTCCAGGGTTGTGAACTCCTGAACATTTTCCATTCCATAAATGTATTCACAGAATTTCTAACTCTTTTCCTCTAATTGTGTCTTCCTTGGGGCAAAGGTAATGTCAAGGCATTGTTCTGGATGAGAGTGGGAAGATTATTGAATACCCCATATTTGCATACACATTGGATACATTTTCCATTCAAAATACTTTATCCCTGACAATAACCCATACCCTACTAGACTCTAACTACTAATACTAATATGATGGAGAAAAATAACCCAAACAGAATTGAAATACAAGCAGTTCAGAGGAGGCATGGTGTATATTGGACTTGCCTTTTGCAAGATAATGGGTAGGTGTTATAAATCTAGTCAACTTTTATTTGAAATAGTTCTCCATGTGTTTTTAAAGCTAATAAATATGTGAATTCCTCTCTCGCTTTCTCTGTAGCCTATTCAGCACATGTATTTTTATATGCACATATAGAATCCTACCTGATAACACGCGTATATCTTTGTGAGGTGCCTGACTTGGCAGAAACAAATGGTGAGAAGAAATCACTCCTCCTAAACGCTTTTGGAACTGAAAATTCAAGCTATGGGTGAGCTTCCTAGTTGAACAACATTATACATAAATCCATGTTCAGTAAAATGAATGTTTTTGGATCTGTGAATGATATAAATTTCATGGTGAATTTCGATTGACATATATATTGCTAATTTTTAATGTCTGTCTTTGTTTGTGTGTATATATATATATATATGTATATATATACATATATATATATATATATACACACACACACACACTCTCCAGATTTTTCAAAATATGAAATTTATGAGTCTTATATACACTCCCCAAATTCATTCATGTTCATGTATGTGGATTAATAATCAACTTTTTACAAGATTATTCTCAGAAATATTCATCAACCTGAAATACATATTTGTTTCCTAGTACTGAATACTAACTTCAGTGAAAGGTGCATACAAATTCTAATATTTCTGCAGTAACTGACCTAGTTTAACACCAATGCAACTAGATTCCTATGGGACATGATGTGTTTTTTGACGTTCATTTTTATTCAACACTGGTACATTACTATTTCTTCAGTTTATGCACATCATAGGATATATATTTCATCCACTATTTAGCAAATTTATAGGCCTTTGTTTCACTTTCAATCACTTCCTTCTCCAGAACTCATGTATTTCTCTGTTTCTTGACTGATCTTTTCATGAGACTTCTTTCCAAACACATTACTTTTGATTTCCATAATCACTTTTGAAACAAAACTCAAACACCCTTCATGATAAACCATAACCCTAAGATGAACATTAGATATATAACTGGTTGGAATGAATGATATTATATCAATATAACATTTCTTATGTATTTTCAGATATCACTTCAAGCAATTATTTAAAGTGGATCCAGTTATACTATTTATTCACAGTATGGTCTATTCATGCATTAACTCTGTATTCATAAATACAAGGTACACCTATTTCTACCCCCATACTAATTTATACGTCTTCAAAATATTGCTCCTAGAAATGGTGGAAGAAATACTCATGACACCTGATCCACATATACATTATATCACAGCATATTCTGGACACAAAAAGCAAAGGTCACACTTATGATTGTACCAAAGCCTAAATGGAAAGTGAACATGGATTACTAAATACATCCATGTCCAGGTTGCCTAATGCTCTCAAATGTCAATCCAATTGATGACTACATATTTGTTTCTTCTTAAGATTATATATTCAACCTCAAGCCTGTTGAAAATGTCTAATCCTATCACTCTCTTTATACTTTGCTTGATTTCCTAATGTCTCTATTGATATCTGCTTTCCTACATGTTATTCCCAGTTCGTCATTTTGACTGACTCTTCACATGTGCTCACATTTACATTCACTCTCTACCCAAAACCCTATTGCTAAAGAACTTTTGTTCCAAATCCTATAATCACTCTTCTTTCTAAGCCTATCGACTACGTTCTTAATTCTACTGACTATCTCTTTTTGACTGGATGTTCTCTTCAACATTCAATCATCCAAGGTACAAGGTCCTATGCCTTTGTATATTGATTTATCTGAGACAAATGTGCAGCACATAATTCAAAGCTAAGTATCCCACTAAAGGGCCCAATGCCTTTCTGGGTTTCAAATCTTACCTAAATTTTTGATTTCATACTTAGATGTCACCTATATACTCTTGTAAATACCGCAGGTTGCCAATAACATTATTCATTCCGCAGAATGATTCCTAACCCAAATCAAAGCTGTTATTACACATAACCATAAACTCTACCCTTAATATAACATACCGAAAAGCTGGGAGAGAGTTGGTCTTACAATATAGGAATATAGGTGACCTTCCACCTGATGAGAACCTCAAAGATCCATGGAGAAATGATCCTTGGAGATGTAGGCAGCTGTGTAGGACCTGAGGGAGCAATAGTCATCTTCCATGGCAAACAACCTTTTCAGGATGAATTGATGTGTCTGAATCAGCCTCTCTCTTTTTATTGTAGAGAAGATAGACCAAACCAGGCCTGTGTGCATAGCAGTTCCCAAGTTCCTATGGTTGATATACAATTCTAACTTCTGAATATGTTACAGTATGTAGGGGCAGCCGCCATCTCATGGGAACCTTGGATGCAACTCTTAGGACAAAGTGGTTACCAAAGCAGTGACCTCATTCAGTTCCTGAAGGAAGTGACCTTACCTCACTTCCTTGGTGATAGAATTCTCTGAACTTGGGATCCAGGAAGCCAAGCACCCAGAGCCAGTCCCAGTCCAAGTGCCAGTGGGCTAACTTGTTTGCTTTTCCCAAGGACAGAGTCAGTCTTTCTTGGTACCTACTGATGTGAGGATGGACAAATGCCAGCAGAGCTCTGAAGAGAGGCCTATCCTGAGAAAGCAGGTAGTGGCTCACCGCTGGCACCTGACAACTTCACAGAGTTGGCCAAGGAGACCAAATCTGAGACAGGACAGGCCATTTCGGGGGAACATTATATGGTCCACCAGTCAGAAGACACTCCGGATCGTCACAGACCTACTTGGGGGAAGGAGGTGCCTTTGCTGTTGTGGGTGTGAGTTTGTGGTGTTTTCTCATGTTCTGAGAATAGGTAGGAAAGGCGGTTTGTTTGGTTTGGAGTGGACTGTTTCTAGAAAGTCTTTTGACATGGTGAGTGTTTCTATATCTGTGTATCCCACTGTATCCGTGGTTGCAGACATTAGAAAAGAGAATGCATTAATGGATGTGATGTCTCTAGTAGAAAGCTTCCCAGCATTCATCTTGTCCATTTGATGAATGGACTGCAGCTTGCCTTATGGATGGGCAAAACCTACTATCTCCCTAAGTTCCTGTTTTCTTCATGAATTCTGGCCACTCTCCAGAATAGGCTCATGTATCACCAGAAGGCTCTGTGACATGGCCATGTACTGGATAGCTGAAGGAATGGGAGCATCTCAGAAAACTCAGATATCAGTGTGACCAGTAAATTCTCAGTGGAGAAACCCTTCTTTGGGCCATTTGCTTACTTAGGTTTCTATTAACCTAAATTTCAGGAAGGTCATTGCCTCAGGCCACACATTTGTGAAGCCTGATGAAAACTGTTTTCATATGGAAAAGAATGAGCATCACCTGTGGCTCTTTGCTTAATTGCTTTGGAATAGGATGTGTCTGAATCAGCCTCTTGTCCTTGTGTGAGGTTGTGGCTTAGATTCTCAGCACCTGATGAATCTAAAGAAAGATCCCATGTTTTTCCAAAACAAAAATGGCCAAAAGAGAAGTCATTGTGGATGAATTTTTTTGCCTTCTTGTGTTAGGTTCCTGACCTTCATCAAGTGAGAATAGGAATCGTTTGGGTCAAATGAGTTCTTCAAATCCCTGAAGAGGCTAGCCCATAGGTGCTTCGGTTTTCTCATGACTCCAAATCAGAAAAAAGAATATATACCTGACAGCACGTAGGACTCAAATTGGAGAAGTGGAACACTTTAACAGCAGGAATATTTCATCACTCCTGATTCACAGGAAAAGTGCCCAGGCCACTGTGATTTTAAGCAAATGAGGGGCAATTGAGCTTATTTTGGACACTTTCTTGGGCTGTGACCCTCATAGTAACCTTCAGCAAGACATAATGATGAGTGTCTATATGGAAGAAGATGACGGCCATGTGGGAGTGTTTTGGATTTAATTGTGGTTATTTTTGTGGCGGTTGGAATGGATGACTGGGTTCACCTGGGAACAAACTCTGGTGTGATTCTCCTTAGAGACTGAGTTCTGGAACTAAACTCAGAGAAGTATTTCCATGAAATGTGTTGGGATTTTAAAAGGTCATTCATGAGAGTCGCCCTTGGACACTGAGATCTAGGCCCAGGGTGGCTTTCCACAGACCACTGGGAATCTCAGCTAGCATATCACATGATTTTATTTTGAAAGACTTGGCAGCCATAGTTGAGAGTTAAAACACACATGGACCTCACATTGTAGATCTCAATTGGCCTGGCTTCATGTGGCATTTTGGTCACTCTTTGGGAAGCCTTGCCTGTGGGAGTTCTCCAGAGCTTTCATTGAAATGAGCTTTCTCAAAACTTAATGGTTCCTGAATGAATTGAAACCCACAGTGCCTCCAACTTCATCCTTGAAAAATGGCTAGATAAATACCATGAAATTTTGGAAATTCCCATGACCAGGTGGCACTGGAGAAACTTCGGATTTCCTGTTGCTGATCATGAGTATACCTGACATTGCCTTGTTTGACTGGGTTTCATGAAAATGGTGTAGAACAGAGATGCCAGTAATTTGGGGCATGCCGAGTAGTGGGCCTAGAGCAGGGGTGGGCAGGTGTGTGATAAAACATCATGGTGGGGCCATGTGGATTTGCCATTGGCTTCCAAATGGCTTGTGACTGACATGGTGCAGCCCGCAGACCCTTATATGTAAAGGCATCTTGTTATATGGAAAGCTTTCTGGGAAATGTTCAGAATCAGGTTGCTATGGTTACTGGTGCAATTTATGTGGGAAAGAAGCCTTGTTGGTGTATTCTCCTGCAGACCCTCATCCACCACACGTGACAGAACTCCCTCCAGCACTGTGTCCCAGTTAGCTCCTTGCATTTTGTGAAGCAAATACCAAACTCCCAGTGCAGCAGCAAAAATACCACAAAAAGTGGAGAATGACCAAATGGCTTAACAGTCCACACAGGGAGACACTTAGCCCACAGTGACCACAGTTTAACTACAAAGAGAGGATTTAGCACTGCTGCCTCATGTTCATTGGAAAATAAGAAACCATGTCCTTCAGGTCACATAGATGCAGACCCAGCTTTGATGGTCTCACTACAAAGGAAGCCAAATCTCCTGACAACAACATATATTTCAAGTGCCCAAACTCAGAGGCAGTTTTTCAAATAGTTTTTAGGCTCTCAGAGCTCCATGTTTGTGGAGTGTTTACACTGTCCCTTACTTTTGGAAACTCCTCTACCACCTCCAAGTATGTGAACTCCCGAGCATTTTCCATTCCAGATATGTATTCACAGATTTTCACACTTTTCTACTCTAATTGTGTCTAACTTGGGGTGAAGGTAATGTCAAGGCATTGTTCTGGATGTGAGTGGGAAGATTTTTGTGTAGCACATATTTACATACACATTGAATTCATTTTCCAATTTTCCATTTGAAATACTGAATTCCTGACACTAACCCATACCATACCAGACTCTTACTAATAATCCTAATATGATGGTAAAAAATAACCCAAACAGAATAGAAATACAAGCCGTTGAGAGGAGGCATGGTGTGTAGTTGGAATTGCCTTTTGCATTATAGGAGTTATAAATCTAGTCAATTTTTTGTTGAAATAATTAAACATGTGTTTTTAAAGTTAACATATATGGGAATCCTGTCTCCCTTTCTCTGTAGCCTATTCAGCAAATGTATTTTTATATGCACATATAGAGTGCTACTGGGTATCACACGTACATACTTGTGAGGTAGCTGAATTGGCAGATAAAAATTGTGAGAAGAGATCACTCCTCCTAAACACTGTTGGAACTGAAAATTCAACCTATGGGTGAGCTTCCTAGTTGAATAACATTATACATGAATCCATGTTCAGTAAAATGAATATTTTTGCATCTGTGGATTTTATATATTTCATGATGAATTTCGATTGGAATATATAATGCTACTTTCTTTTTCGGTTTTTTGGTTGCTCAAAACATTACATAGCTCTTGACATAGCATATTTCATACATTGGATTCAAGTGGGTTATGAACTCACATTTTTACCCCAATTATAGATTGCAGAATCACATTGGTTACACATTCACATTTTTACATAATGCCCTATTAGTTACTGTTGAATTCTGCTACATTTCCTATACTCTACTATCCCCCCTCCCTTCCCCTCCCATCTTCTCTCTCTACCCCATATACTGTAATTCTTTTCTCTCCTTGTTTATTTTCCCATTCCCCTCACAACCTCTTATATGTAATTTTGTGTAACAATGAGGGTCTCCCTCCATTATCATGCAATTTCCCTTTTCTCTTCGTTTCCTTCCCACCTCATGTCTCTGTTTAATGTTAATCTTTTCTTCCTGCTCTTCCTCCCTGTTCTGTTCTTAGTTGCTCTCATTATATCCAAGAAGACATTTGGTATTTGTTTTTTAGGGATTGGCTAGCTTCACTAAGCATTATCTGCTCTAGTACCATCCATTTCCCTGAAAATTCCATGATTTTGTCATATTTTAGTGCTGCATAATACTCCATGGTGTATAAATGCCACATTTTTGTTATCCATTCATCTATTAGAGGGCATCGGGGTTGGGTCCACAGTGTAGCAATTGTGAATTGTACTGCTATGAACAACAGCAGTATCCCTGAGGTTTACTCTTTTAAGGTCTTCAGGGAATAGTCCGAAAAGGGCAATAGCTGGGTCAAATTGTGGTTCCATTCCCAGCTTTCCCAAGAATCTCCATACTGCTTTCCAAATTGGCTGCACCATTTTGCGGGAACAGCTCTCCACATAGGCCTGGTTTGGTCCATCTTCTCGACATTAAGAAGAGAGAGGCTTACTCAGACACACCCCTTCATCCTGACCAGGTTGTTTGCCATAGAAGATGACTTTTGGTCTCTCAGGTCCTTCATAGCTGCCTACATCTTCTCCAAGGATCAAATCTGCAAGGACCTTTGAGGTTCTCAGAAGGTGGAAGATCCCATACATTGATGAAATGCAAGACGAACTCTGTCCATGCTCTTCTGTAAAGTTAGATTGAGGGAACAGTGTATGGTTAGGGTTAAAAACATGTTCGATTTGGGTTAGGAATCATTCTGCTTGATGAATAATGGTATTGGGAACCTGCGATATTTATAAGACTTTAGAAGTGAAATATAAGTATGAAAACAGAAATCTAGGTAAGATTTGTAGCCCAGAAGGGCATTAGGCCCTTGATTGGGATTCTTAGCTTTTAATTGTGTTCTGCACGTTTGTCTCAGATAAATTGATAATCAAAGGCATAGGACCTTGTACCTTGAATGATTGATTGTAGAAGAGAACATCCACTCAAATTGAGATAGTCGGTAGGATTAGGAAGACAGTCGTAAGTTTAGGAAAAAGAATCAGTATAAAATTTGGATCAAATGTTCTTTAGCAATAGGGTTTCATTTATAGAGTGAATGTAAATGTCAGCATATGCGAAGAATCAGTCACAATGATGAACTGGGGAAAATATAGAAAAGAAAATATCAATAGAGACATTACAAAATCAGGCAATTATAAAGTGAGTGATAGGTTTAGACATTTTCAACAGGATTGTTATTGAATACATAATCTTAGGAAGAAACAAATATGTAGTCACCAATAGAAATGACATTTGAAAGCATTAGGCTACCTGGACATGGATGTTTTTAGTAATCCATGTTCAATTTTCATTTAGGATTTGGTACAATCATAAGTGTGACCTTTGCATTTTGTGCCCAGAAAATTATTGTGATAAAATATATATGTAGATCATGTGACATGAGAATTTCTTTCACCATTTCTGTGAGCAATATTTGAAGACATATAAATTAGTATTGGGGGTACAAAGTGGTGTACCCTGTGTCTATGAATATAGAGATAATGCATGAATATAACATACTCTGAATAAATAATATAACTGGTTCCACTTTAAATAATGGATTGAATTGATATCTGAATATATATAAGAAATCATATATTGACATACAATCATTCATTCCAACCAGTTATATATCTAATTGTCATCTTAGGGTTATTGTTTATCATGAAGTGTGTGTGAGTTTTGCTTCAAAATGATTATGGAAATTGAAAATAATGTGTTTGGAAAGAAGTCTCATAAAATTACCAGTCAAGAAATATGGAGGAAGACATGAGTTCTGAAGCAGGAAGTGATTGAAAATGAAACAAATGCCTATAAATTTGCTAAATTGTGGATGAAATATATATCCTTTAATGTGCATAAACTGATGAAATTGTAATGTACCAGTGTTGAATAAAAATAAACGTCAAAATACACATCATGTACCAAAGGAATCTACTTGCATTGATATTAAACTGGATCAGTTACTGTAGAAATATTAGGATTCACGTGCATCATTCACCAAAGTTAGTTTCCTTTTTTTAAATTTTTATTTATGCTTTTTCAAAACATTACATAGTTCTTGATATATCATATTTCTCACTTTGATTCAAGTGCGTTATGAACTCCCATTTTTACCCCATATACAGATTGCAGAATCACATCACTTACACATCCATTGATTCACATATTGCCATACTAGTGTCTGTTGTATTCTGCTGCCTTTCCTATCCTCTACTATCCCCCTCCCCTGCCCTCTCCTCTACACTTCTCTCTCTACCCTCTCTACTGTAATAAATTTCTCTCCCTTGTATTATTTTTCCCTTTCTTCTCACTTCCTCTTGTATGTGATTTTGTATAACCCTGAGGGTCTCCTTCCATTTCCATGCAATTTCTCTTCTCTCTCCCTTTCCTTCCCACCTCTCATCCTTGTTTTAATGTTAATCGTCTTCTCATCCTCTTCATCCCTTCTCTGTTCTTAGTTACTCTCTTTATATCAAAGAAGACATTTGGCATTTGTTTTTTTGGGATTGGCTAGTTTAACTTAGCATAATCTGCTCTAGTGCCATCCATTTCCTTGCAAATTCCATGATTTTGTCATTTTTTAATGCAGAGTAATACTCCATTGTGTATAAATGCCACATTTTTTTTATCCATTCATCTATTGAAGTGCATCTAGGTTGGTTCCACCGTCTTGCTATTGTGAATTGTGCTGCTATGAACATTGATGTAGCAGTGTCCCTGTAGCACGCTATTTTTAGGTCTTTAGGGAATTGACCGAGAAAGGGAATAGCTGGGTTAAATGGTGGTTCCATTCCCCGCTTTCCAAGGAATCACCATACTGCTTTCCAAATTGGCTGCATCAATTTGCAGTCCCTCCAGCAATGTATAAGTGTATCTGTTTCCCCACATCCTCGCCAGCACTTGTTGTTTGACTTCATAATTGCTGCCAATCTTCCTCTAGTGAGATGGTATCTTAGGGTTGTTTTGATTCACCTTTCTCTGACTGCTGGAGATGGTGAGCATTTTTTCATGTATTTGTTGATTGATTATATGTCCTCCTCTGAGAAGTGTCTGTTGAGGTCCTTGGCCCATTTGTTGATTGGGTTATTTGTTATCTTATTGTTTAATTTTTTGAGTTCTTTGTATACTCTGGATATGAGGGCTCTATTTGAAGTGTGAGGAGTAAGATTTGTTCCCAGGATGTAGGCTCCCTATTTACCTCTCTTATTGTTTCTATGCTGAGAAAAAATTTTTTACTTTGAGTAAGTCCCATGTGTTGATACAAGTTATTAACTCTTGTGCTATGGGTGTCCTATTGAGGAATTTGGAGCCCGACCCCACAGTATGTAGATCGTAGCCAACTTTTTCTTCTATCAGATGCCATGTCTCTGATTTGATATCAAGGTCCTTGATCCATTTTGAGTTAACTTTTGTGCATGCGAGAGAAAGGGATTCAGTTTCATTTTGTTACATATGGATTTCCAGTTTTCCCAGCACCATTTGTCGAAGATGCTATCCTTCCTCCATTGCATGCTTTTAACTCCTTTATCAAATATAAGATTGTTGTAGCATTGTGGATTAATCTCTGTGTCCTACATTCTGTACCATTGGTCCACCCGCCTGTTTTGGTACCCGTACCATGCTGTCTTTGTTACTATTGCTCTGAAATTTAGTTTGAAATCTGGTATCGCTATAC
The DNA here is from genome assembly GCF_048772815.1 of Callospermophilus lateralis. Lineage (NCBI taxonomy): Eukaryota > Metazoa > Chordata > Mammalia > Rodentia > Sciuridae > Callospermophilus > Callospermophilus lateralis. The sequence goes on from NW_027514417.1 coordinate 821,120, forward strand.
CGCCTTATTCACACTTCCTGGTTAGAATTGCTTTTGCTTTTCTGGGTCTTTTATTTTTCCATATGAATTTCATGATTGCTTTCTCTATTTCTACAAGAAATGCCGTTGGGATTTTGATTGGCATTGCGTTAAACCTATAGAGAGCTTTTGGTAATATCACCATTTTGATGATGTTAGTTCTCCCTATCCATGAACAGTGTATATTTTTCCATCTTCTAAGATCTTATTCTACTTCTCTTTATAGGGTTCTGTAGTAAGCATTGTATAAATCTTTCACCTCTTTTGTTAGGTTGATTCCCAAAGATTTTATTTTTATTTTTTGAGGATATTGTGAATGGAGTGTTTTTTTTTCTCATTTCTGTTTCAGAAGTTTTGTCGCTGATATACAGAAATGCCTTTGATTTATGCATGTTGATTTTATATCCTGCCACATTGCTGAAATCATTTATTAGTTCTAGTAGTTTTCTTTTAGACCCCTTTGGGTCTTCTATATATAGAATCATGTCAGCTGCAAATAGTGATAATTTAAGTTATTCTTTTCCTATTTTTATGCCTTTAATTTCTTTCATCTGTCTAATTGCTCTGGCCAGTGTTTTGAGAACTATATTGAATAGAAGTGGTGGTAGAGGACATCCCTGTCTTGTTCCAGATATTAGAGGGAATGCTTCAATTTTTCTCCATTCAGAATGATGCTAGCCTGAGGCTTAACATAGATAGCTTTTACAATGTCGAGGTAAGTTCCTGTTATCCCTAGTTTTTCTAATGTTTTGAACATAAAGGGATGCTAAGGGTCTATCGATCTTATTTATTTTTCGAAGAACCAAGCTTTACTTTTGTTAATTTCTTCAATAATTTCTTTTGTTTCAATTTTGTTGTTTTCCGCTCTGATTTTAATTATTTCTTGCCTTCTGCTACATTTGCTGTTGTTTTGCTCTTCCTTTTCTAGGGATTTGAAATGAAGTGTTAGCTCATCTATTTGTTGTTCTTTCCTTTTTTTGAGGAATGACGTCCATGTGATGAATTTCCCTGTTAAAACTGCTTTCATTGTGTCCCATAGATTTCGATATGTTGTGTCTGTATTTTCATTTATCTCTAAGAATTTTTTGATTTCCTCATTTATGTCTTCTGTAACCCATTGATCATTCAGTAGCATATTGTTCATTTTCCATGTGATGTAGGATTTTTCCTTCCTTCTTTTTCATTGATTTACAGTTTCATTCCATTATGATCAGATAAAATTCATGGTATTAAGTCCACCTCTTTATATTTACTGAGGGTTGCCCTATGGCATAATATATAGTCTATTTTTGAGAAGGATCCATGTGCTGCTGAGAAAAAAGTATATCCACTTGATGATGGTTGATATATTCTATATATGTCAGTTAAGTCTAGGTTATTGATTGTGATATTGAGTTCTATAGTTTCTTTATTCAACTTTTGTTTGGAGGATCTGTCCAATTATGAGAGAGGTGTGTTGAAGTCACCCATAATTATTGTGTTGTGGTCTATTTGATTCTTGAACTTGAGGAGAATTTTTTTTATGAACGTCGCAGCACCATTAAAGGGTGCGTAAATATTGATAATTTTTATGTCTTGTTTGTGAATGGTTCCTTTTAACAGTATAAAATGTCCTTCCTTATCCCTTTTGATTAAATTAGTCTTGAAGTCGATTTTATTCGATATGAGGATGGCCACCCCTGCTTGCTTATGAGAACCGTGTGCATGGTATATTTTTTCCCAACCTTTCACCTTCAGCCTTTGTATGTCTTTTCCATTGAGATGTGTCTGCTGGAGGCAACATACTGTTGGATTTGTTTTTTGAATCCAAGCTACAAGCCTATGTTGCTTTATTGGAGAGTTTAAGCCATTAGTGTTTAGAGTTACTATTGATATATGGTTTGTACTGCCAGCCATGTTTGAATATTTATCTTTTTTTTTTTTTTTTTTTTTTTAGTTTGTTTCTCCATGATTAGCTTTTCCCGCGCCCTCTGTCATTACTGTGACACTTCCCACTGATGGTTTTGGTTGTTGTTTTTTATTTTTTCCTCATGTAGTGTTTTGCTCAATACACTTTGCAATGCTGGTTTTCTGACTGAAAATTTTTTTAGCTTTTGTTTATCATGAAAGATTTTTTTTTGTTGTTGTACCTGAAGCTTAATTATGCTGGATACAGAATTCTTGGTTGGCATCCATTGTCTTTCAGTGTTTGAAATACATTGTTCCAGGATCTTCTCACTTTCAGTGTCTGTGATGAAAAATCCGTTGTTAACATTTTTGGTTTACCCCTGAATGTAATCTGCAACTTTTCTCTTTAAGCTTTTAATATTTTCTCTTTGTTCTGTATATTAGATATCTTCATAACAATGTGTCTTGGCTTTGGTCTACTGTAATTTTGTGTGCTCTGTGTCCTGTAAGCATCTACAATTTTTATATCCGTTTCGTTTTTTATTTCTGGAAAATTTTCTGTAATTATTTCATTCAACAGGTTACTCATTCCCATGGTTTGAATCTCTGTACCTTCCTCTATCCAGATGACTCATCAGTTGTTTTTTTTTATGTTATCCCATATCTCTTGGATGTTTTTCTCGTGATTTTTTACCAGCCTTTCTGTGTTGGCTAGACTCTTTTCAAGATGATATATTTTGTCTTCATTATGTGACATTCTGTATTCTACTTGCTACATTCTCTTAGTGATACTCTCAATTGAGTTTTTAATTTGGTTTATCGTTTCCTTCATTTCTGGAATTATTGTTTGATTTTTTTATAATCTCTATCCCTGATAAAGATGCTTAACTTCTTCTTTTATCTGTTTATGTAATTCATTTTCAATGTGTTCTTTCACTGTATGGATTTGCTGTCTCGTATCCTCTTTAAGGTTCCATTCCATCTCTCTAAGGTATTCCTTGAGTTCTTTATATGACCATTTTTCTGATGATTCTAGGTCCTCCTGAAAATTTAGGTTGTCCTTCATTGTTTGTACTCCTTTTCTTTCTTGCCTTTTTATGCTGCTCATGTTACTTCTTGTTCTGTTTGAGTGCTGAGGTACTGCTTACTCTTATAAATTTATTTGAAGCTTGGGAGGGAAGATATCAGAAGGGATGGGAAGAAGTCACTAAAGAGAATGAGTATAGGTAGGTAGAATTCAAGGAAGAGGGAATAAGAAAATTGAAAAGAAATAAAAAGACAAAAGAAAAAAATAGAAAATAAAGAAAAAATAATTTTTTAAAATAATAATGATAATTTAAAAAATGAAAATTAAAATTTAAAATAATAATAATAATAATAAAATTAAAAAAATAAAAACATTAAAATAAGTTGAAGAACAACAACAAAAAAATGAAAATGAAAGAAAAAGAAAAAAAAACTAAAAATAAAAAAATAATAAAAATACATGAAGTCATAGACTTCAATTAACTTTTCTTTCAGTAGGTGGAGCTGTACTCACTGGGCCAAGCGTCTCCTCTCAATAGGTGGGAACCAATCACTGTGCAGCAGCTCTTCCTTCCAGATTGGGTGGGTCTCTAATCCTGAGTACCTAGGGCCTTCTCTTGTGTTTCCTCAAGCCAGGCTCCACTCAACTGTGACACTCACCAAAATACTGGCTACATGTCAGGTCTCTGCTCCTGGTAGCCCTGTTTTCATGAACGCCTGGCACACTCTCCCTGTTTGCCCTCCTCAGACCCTAAGTTTGTAGAGCTTTGGGCTGACAGCCCCCAGCAAATTTGCTTACCCTCTGGTAGCCATGCCCCCATTAGCTGGTGCTGGTTGTCAGCACTGGTGGGAGCGGTAGCTGGGAATTCCACACCGCGAGTCCCGCGCCACACCTGATTCCCTTGGTCTGGCTATCTTGCTCATGGGAGAGCTGGGAGGGTCCCTTAAGGGAGAGCTGTGAGGGGCCCTTAAGGTTTCCCAGCTGTGTGGAGAGAGATGGATAGGGGATTACACACCTGTCGTGCTGATTTCAATAAAGTTATCTCCTCTGCCCATGACGTCAGTTCTCTGCCATGGTGTTATCCCATGCAAATGGTGACCGTTCATTCCTTTTGCCAGGTGACCAATGCAACGGTTGGTCCTAACTGTCTCTCCCAAGCCCCATTTCAATCCAGTGGCCACTGCCTATGAAGGCTCAGTTTGCTTTTAACTCTGTAAATTCAGAAGGGCCGACCAGTTATTTCAGCGGGAACGTTAGTTCTGACTCACGAGAAGCAGGCAAATCTGAGCTTGTATGCAGCTGATCCGGGCTCTGTGTGTGTTCTGAAGGTCCCAGACTGTTCGCCCCAGATCGACGTCAGGTCAGCATTGCCTAGTGATTCTGAGCAAATAGCATTTAGACAGTTTACGACTTCCTATGCCCGCGCATAAGAGGTCAGAGACTTGATTTCTCCATGCCCGCCGCCATGTTGGATCTCCTATATTGTTACTTTTTAATGTCTGTGCGTGTGAGTGTGTATATATGAAATATATGTGTCTTATTATACACTCACTAAATTCATTCATATTCATATATGTGGATTTATAACAAACTTTCCACAAGATCATTCTCAGAAATAATCATCCACCTGAAATACATATTTGTTTCCTAGTACTGAAACTAACTTCAGTGAATGGCGCATACAAACTCTAATATTTCTACAGTTACTGTCCCAGTTAACATCAATGCAAGTAGATTCTTAGGGGACATGATGTGTATTTTGCGGTTCATTTTTATTCAACACTGGTACATTACTATTTCTTCAGTTTATGCACATAATAGGATATATATTTCATCCAAAAGTTAGAAAACATATAGGCATTTTTTTCATGATCAATCACTTCCTGCTTCAGAACACATGTATTCCTCCATGTTTCTTGAATGGTCTTTTCATAAGACTTTTTTCCAATCACAATATTTTTATTTTTTATAATCACTTATGAAGCAAAACTCAAACACCCTTCATGATAAACCATAATCCTAATATTTCCATTAGATGTATAACTGGTTGGAATAAATGATTGTATATCAACATAAGATTTGCTGTATAGTTTCAGATGTCAATTCCATTATTTAAAGTGGAACCAGTTATATTATTTATTCACAGGATGGTCTACTCATGCATTATCTCTATATTCATAGACACAGGGTACACCTCTTTGTACCCCTAACACTACTGTATATGTCTTCAAAATATTGCTCCCAGAAATGGTGGAAGAAATACTCATGTCACCTGATCCACATATACATTTTATCACAGTAAAATTCTGAACAAAAAATGTAATGGTCACAATTATGATTGTACCAAAGCGTAAAAGAAAAGTGAACATGGATAACTAAAAAAATCCATGTCCAGGTTGCCTAATGCTCTCAAATGTCAATCCTATTGGTGACATCATATTTGTTTCTTCCAATGCTTATATATTCAAACTCAACCCTCTTGAAAATGTCTAATCCTATCACTCACTTTATACTTTGCCTGATTTCATATTGTCTCTATTGATGCCTGATTTCCTACATATTTTCCCCAGTTCATCATTGTGACTGACTCTTCACATATGTTGACATTTTCATTCACTCTCTAACCGAAACCCTATTGCTAAAGAACTTTTGGTCCAAATCCTATACTCACTCTTCTTCCTAAACCTACCGACTATCTTCCTAATCCTACCTACTATCGCTTTTTGACTAGATGTTCTCTTCTACATTCAATCTACCCAGGTACAAGGTCCTGTGACATTGTATATCGAATTATCTGAGACATGGTTACAGAACATAATTCAAAGCTAAGTATCCCAACCAAGGGCTCAATGCCATTCTGGGCTTAAAATCATACGTAGATTTCTGTTTCCATACTTATATTTCACCTCTATGTTTTTGTAAATATCGCAGGTTCCCAATACCATTATTCATCACACAGAATGATTCCTAACCCAAATCGAACCTGTTATTAATCCTAAACATACACTGTTCCCTCAATCTCAATTTACAGAAGAGCAGGGACAGAGTTGTTCTTAAAATACAGGAAAGTAGGGGACCTTCCACCTGCTGAAAACCTCAAAGGTGAATGCAGAAATGATACCTGGAGAAGTTGTAGGGAGGTATGAAGGACCTGAGAGAGCAAAAGTCATCTTCCATGGCAAACAACCTGGTCAGGATGAAGGGATGAGTCTGAATCAGCCTCTCTCTCCTAATTGTAGAGAAGATGGACCAAACCAGGCCTGTGTGGAGAACTGTTCCCGGGTGCCTATGGATGATATACCATTCTAACTTGTGAAAGTGTCACAGGAAGTAGGGGCAGCTTCCATCTCATGGGACCCTTGGAAGCAACTGTTAGGACAAAGGGGTTGCCAAGGCAGTGGCCTCATTCAGTTCCAAAGAATGTGACATACCTCATTTACTTGGTGATGGAACTCTCTGAAAATGCTATCCAAGAAGCCAGACACCGAGAGGCAATCCCAGTCCCAGTCCCAGTGGGCTCAGTTGTTTGGATTTTCCAAGGACAGAGTCAGTCTTTCTCGGTACCAACTGAGTTGAGTATGGCCAAATGCCAGGAGAGCTCTGAAGAGGGACTTTTCCTGAGAAAGTAGGTAGTGGCTCATCACTTTTTCCTGACAACTTCACAGAGTTGGCCAAGGAAACCAGATCTGAGAAAGGACAGGCCATTTCGGGGGAACATAGTATGGCCCACCACTCAGAGTAAACTTTGGAGAGACACACACATACTTGAAGGAAGGAGGTGCCTTTGTGAGTGTGGGTTTGTGGTTTTGTCTCATGTTCTGATAATAGGTAGGAAAGGTGGTTTGTTTGGTTTGAAGTGAACTGTTTCTAGTAAGTCGTTTGACAAGATGAGTGTTTCTATGTCTGTGTATCCCACTGTGTCCACTGTTGTAGACATGAGAAAAGAGAATGCAATAATGGATGTGTCCTGTCTAGTAGAAAGCTTCCCAGTATTCATCCTGCCCAATTTATGAATGGAGTGCAGCTTGCCTTATGGATGGGCAATACCTACTACCTTCTTAACTCGCTGTTTTCTTCCTGAATTCTGGCCACTCTCCAGAATTGGCTCATGGTTTTGTGTCCAAGATATGTACCACCTCCAAGGTCTTTGACATGGCCATGTACAGGATAGCTGAAGGGAATGGCCAGCATCTCAAAAAACTCAGATATCAGTGTGACCAGGAAAGTCTCAGTGGATATACCCTGCTTTGGGCCTTTTGCTTACCTATTATTTTGTTGCCCAGAATGTCAGGAAGGACTTTGATTCAGGCCACCCCTTTGTGAAGCCTGAAGAATACAGTTTTCAAATGAAAATGAATGGGCATCACCTGTGGCTCTTTGCTTAATTGCTTTGGAAAGGGATGTGTCTGATTTAGCCTCTTCGCCTTGTATGTGGCTGTGACTTTGATTCTCAGCACCTGATGGATCTAAAGAATGATCCCATGTCTGCATCCAAAACCATAATTGCCAAAAGATCAGTCATTGTGGATGAAGTCTCTCGCCTTACTCTGTTAGGTTCCTGACCTCCATCAAGTGAGAATAGGTATTCTTTGGGTCAAACGAGTTCTTCAAAGCCCTGCAGAGGTGCTTGGGTTTTTGCATGACTTCAAATCACATAAAGAATCTATACCTGAAAGTCAGTAGGCCTCAAATTGGAGAAACAGAGCAGTATTAATGGGAGGCTTAATTGATCACTCCTGGTTCATGGAAAGGGTGTCCAGGCCACTCTGACTTTAGGCAAAATAGGGGAAAGGGAGCCTATTTTGGACACTCTCTTTGGCTGAGACCTCATGGAATCCTCCATCCAGAGGTTACCAGAGTGGCTATATGGAAGAAGACAAAGGCCATGTGGGAGAGTTTTGGTTTTAATTGTGGTCATTTGTGTGGCGGTTGGAAGAAAGGTCTGGGTCCACCTGGGCTTGAACTCTGGTGTGATTCCCCTTAGTGACTGTGTTGTGGAACTGACCTCAGAGAAGTATTTCCATGAATTGTGATGGGACTTCAGGAGGCCACGCATGAGAGTCGCCCTTGGAAACTGAGACATGGGCTCAGGGTGGCTTTCCACAGAGCACTGGGAATATCAGCCAAGATATCATATGATTTTATTGTGAAAGACTTGGCAGCCATAGTTGAGAGTCAAAACACACATAGACCTAACATTGTAGACCTCAATTGGCCTGGCTTCATGTGATCTTTTGGCGTCTCTTTGGTAAGCCTTGCCTGTGAGAGTTCTCCAGAACTTTCATTGAAATGAGCTTCCTCAACATTTAATGGTTCTTGAATGAAGTGAAACCCACAGTGCCTCCAACTTCATCCTTAAAAAATGACTAGAAGAACACCATGTAATTATTGAAATTCCCATTACCAGGTGGCACTGGAGAACCTTTGAATGTCCTGTTGCTGATCATGAGTATACAAGACAGTGCCTGATTGACTGGGTTTCATGAAAATGGTGTAGAACAGAGATGCCAGTACTTTGGAGTCTGCTGAGTAGTGGGCCTAGAACAGTGGTGGGCAGGTGTGTGTTAAAATATCCGTGGTAGGGCCATGAGGATCTACCATTGGATTCCAAATGGCTTGTGACTGACATGGTGCAGCCAGCAGATCCTTATATGTAATGTCATCTTGTTATATGGAGAGGTTTCAGGGCAATGTTCAGAATCAGGTTGATATGGACAAGGGGGCAATGGGGCAAGCTATGAGGGATAGAAGCCTGGTTGGTGCATTCTCTTGCAGACCCTGACCCACCACACGTGACAGAACTCCCTCCAGCACTGTGTCCCAGTTGGAATCTTTGTATTTCATGAAGCGAATATCAAACTCCCAGTGCAGCAGGAACAACACCACAAAAAGTGGAGGAGGACCAAATGGCTTCACAGTTCACTCAGAGAGACACTAAGTCACCAGTGGTCACAGTTTACCTACAAAGAGATGATTCAGGCCTGCTGCCTCATGTTCCTTTGAAAATAAGAAACCAGGTTCTTCAGGTCAAAGAGATGGAGACCCAGCTTTGATGGTCTCACTACAAAAGAAGCTAAAGCTCCTGACAACAACCTATATTTCAAGTGCCAGACCTCAGAGGCAGATTCTCAAAAAGTCTTTAGGCAGGCAGAGCTCCATGTTTGTGGAGTGTTTACCCCGTGCCTTACTTTTAGAAAATCCTCTACCTCCATCAAAGATGTGAAATCTGGAGCATTTTCCATTCCAGATAGGTATTCACAGATTTTCTAACTCTTCTCCTCTAATTGTGTCTCACTTGAGGTGAAGGTAATATTAAAGCATTGTTCTGGATGAGAGTGGGAAGATTTTTGTGTAGCATATATTTGCATACACATTGGATTCAATTTCCTATTTTTCATTCGAAATACTGAATCCCTGACACTGATACATACCCGACCAGACTCTGACTACTAATCCTAATAGGATGGAGAAATATAACCCAAACAGAATAGAAATACACGCAGTTCAGAGGAGGCACGGTGTATATTTGGACTTGCCTATGCATGATACAGAGTAGGAGTTAAATCTAGTCAATTTTTTATTGAAATAGTTCTCCATGTTTTTTTAAAGAAAACAAATATGTGAATTCCTGTCTCCCTTTCTCTGTAGCCTATTCAGCACATGTATTTTTATATGCATATAAAGAATCCTACGTGGTACCACAAATACATTCTTGTGAGGTGGATGACTTGGCAGGTACAAATTGTGAGAAGAGATCACTCCTACTAAACCGTGTTGGAACTGAATATTCAACCTATGGGTGAGCTTCCTAGTTGAACAACATTATGCATAAATCCATGTTCAGTAAAATGAATATTTTTGGATCTGTGGATAATATATATTTTATGATGAATTTTTATTGACATATATATTGCTATTTTTTTCTGTGTGTGTGTGTGTTTTGTGTCAATCGCCTGTTCTGTAAAACAACTTCAGAGAGAGAGGTTAAAGATTCATGCAAAGCTCTGATGGAGGTATCTAATATCTTTGTTTTGGTCTATTGCTGCTTCAAATTGGGTCATTTGTTGTGTCCCATGGACCAGTGCAGTGGTTCCTCTGCCCAACCCTGCAGCAACTCCTATTCCTAATAGGATGGCTAAAGTGAGGGATATATGTTCCCAGTGGAAACGGGTTGTATGCCCCCCTATTTGATCTTCAAATGAATCTGCATCATGTTAGAGCACTCTGGGAAACATCTGCACCATTACACAATTAATCACATCTGTTGTCCATTTCTTTAAAACATAAACAATGTTTAATTATATATAATTAGGCTGTTGTAGGTAAGGCTCCTAAGATAGCACCGAAGACAGGGAAACCGTCCTATTTGGTTGCAACCAGATTTAGAGGGCATTGCTTCTGTTGTAATCAATTAATCCCCTGAAACTCAAGTTTAGGTAATTTCAGAATTTTGTACCCAACATGGAAGGGGCTCAGAAGTTCACAGTCTGCAGATGTTCAAAAAACCAGTTTTTGTTTCTGTTTTTTCCTCTGTTCTGGGCAAGTTAACTTTTCAAGGACACGTGGAAGGGGGAGAGCTTTTTCTTACCTTTCTTATTTTTGCCCCCTGCCAGGTGTTACCACGGAGCCCAGTTGGTAACTTCTTTATCTTAGAAATGTAGCCATCTCAGTAAAGCCCCAGCTCACGGGCAGAGGTCTTGTTCACATATTTTGTGGAAAACAAGTAAGGGGGTGTCTAGCATAAGAGTGCTGATTTTTTTAGCCAGTGGCCAAGTAGAACAAGGCAACAATAAAAGAGGAAGTTTATCTACATTGAACTCTTTTATAGGGACTCTTTTGCTGAAAGTCCTAAAGTCATCCATGGTGAAGACTTCTGTAGAAAGTCAATTAAGACTTTTCTGTGGGCCTGGTACAGAAGGGGAAGACAGGAAAGGTGGGGCTGACAGCAGCTCCGAGGATCTGAGAATGAGGAAGGAGAGATGTAAAAGAATAATGGGAAAGGGGTTTGGGATTTTCCTAGCAACAAAAACTTGAGCAGTAGAACAGGTAGAGCAGAGGGGAAGACAAGAGTGAGTATCCCAAAACGCATGTGAGGGACTTTAAATTCTTAGTAAACCCTTTTCAGTGATGACAAGCAACATTAAAGGCCATTTTCATTACATCTTGTATAGGGGTCTGAGGGCTCTCCTCAGGTGGTTTTAGCTTTGGGTTAGCTGGTAAGAGGACCTGGTGGGACCCGGTGTAGGCACTGACAGGAGAAGAGAGGAGTGAGTGGGTGGAGGGGTACCTCAGTACCTGCTACCTCAGCAAGGGGGCAATGGTCTGAAAACCAGCGGAGGTTTGGGTTTTTGATCTAATAATTGGAGGGGAGAAATCTGGTTGCTGAGGTGGGAGTGACAGCAGAGACTCTGGAGCAGAAGGCTGAAGGTGAGGATCTATTGTATAAGCATAGTTCATGATGTGAGCGAAGGATTGAAAATTCCTGCCCATATGGAAACCTCCTTTCACCCTTTTGAGCACTTTCAGAAGTTAAAAAGGTCATGCGGGGCTGGGGATGTGGCTCAACCGGTAGCGCGCTCGCCTGGCATGCGTGTGGCCCGTGTTCGATCTTTAGAATCACATACAAAGATGTCGTGTCGGCCAAAAACTAAAATATAAATATTAAAAATTCTCTCTGTCTCTCTCTCTCACTCTCTCTTTAAAAAAAAAAAAAAAAGGTCACACAGAATTTGAGGATCTAGAGACCCCTCTGTGGGCCATCGGTTTTGGTTATCTAATTGGTAGTATGGCCAATGCTCTGTACTGAATTAGATGAGGAGTTTGGGTTCCATCAGGCAGCCCCTGTATGCTCACATCCCCATGACTTACAGAAAAAGTCGGCTTTTCCCCCACACAGCCGTGACTGTTTGTGGCTTTGATAGTCTGCCAGGCAAACATAGTAATCCAGGCTAGCCAACCTGAATCTGGCTCGCGTGTCCCCACATCAATAATGTTTGTTTCCATTACCTATGGTATGGAGGGTATTTAATGGTATTTTAGTGGGATCCTCTTCATCAGGGATATCCCAATAGGAAAGACCTATAGCCAACTGACAAATGTCTGGGTGGAGAGATGGCCACCAGGTCCCTAAGGTGGCTGTATGCAAGTTAGATTATACTTTTCCAGTAGGATTTGTGATCAGCCATCGCTGCTGAACGGGCTGATGAGGGTTAGGACTATTTGTGGCCAAGGGGTCAGTCTATAGCCTTATCCACATGGCGAATATGCAATTTGAAAGTGTTACTAGTCTTTTACAGTTTGCAGAAAGAGTCTGGACAGGGAGCAGGGTTGAGATGAGAGGCATGGATTCAGGAAGTGATTCCGTCTACCTTTACCACTGTACGTGTTATAAGTAGCACCTGGTATGGTCCTTTCCAGCGGGGTTCCAGGGATGACACCTGATGGTGTCTTACATAGATGAAGTCTCTTAATTGATATTGATGTGGAGTCCCCTCATCCCCAGTTTGGTAGGCAGTGGCAAGCTGTTTTTATAGGTATCGCTGAGTTCTTTCAAGAGCTTTAAGTCTGTCAAGAAAGGGGGTGTGGAAGGGATCGTTAGGTCTTAGAGTTGGGGTTAGGTCCCTTACTGGTGGAGGGGCCCCATATAGAATTTCACAGGGAGTGAGGTTACTCAAGAAACAGAGGGAGTATTTCTTGCATGAAAATTTGCATAAGGCAGGAGCATAGTCCAATCTTTTATGCTGGTCGCTAAGCTGAATTTTGTTAAGGTCTCTTTAATGGTTCTAGTCATTCTTTCACCCTGTCCTGTCCTGAACTCTGGGGTCTATAAGCACAATATAACTTCCAATTAACCCCCAGGTTCCTGGCTCACCCCTGACTTACCTGGGCCATGAACCCCTGTGCCTTATCAGACCCTGTTACCTTAGGCAGGACGTATCTTGGAAAAATATCTTCCACTATCTTCTTGAGCATCATTTGCGCTGTTTCTTTTCTTCTTTTTTCTTTTTGTGGGGAGGGCTTCAATCCATCCTGAAAATGTATCTACAAAGACTAGGAGATATTTATGTCCATACCTTGCTGGCTTAATTTCAGTAAAGTCCACTTCCCAGAATTCTCCTGGTCTGGTTCCTCGTAGGTGCTTTCCTGCAGGAAGCTTGAAAGGGTAAGCATTAAGCAATTGATGGAAGCAACAGGGTTTTTATACCATTCAGTTATTTAATTTTGCTGTGAGTCTGTTAGTGGAAAACTCTGTTTTTGATACTTCAGAAATACCTGCAGTTTCTTTGAACCAAGGTGAGTGAGTTGATATGCATTTTCTACTGACATAGTTAGAGCCATGACTGTAGGAGTTTTTACTGGAAGATTTAGAAATTCCACTTGGGGGCCTTCAGGGTTAAAACTTATTTTGGTCCGGAGCTTGGTGAGGAGATCTCTGCCCATCAATGGGGCCAGGCATTCAGGGATTTCTAAAAAAAAGTGATGGATTTTTTCTTTCCCCAGGTCCATGGTCCTCTTATTTGTCCAAGCCCGACATTTACAGCCATTAGCCCCTTGACCTAGAGACCTTTTATTTGATAGAGGGCCTAATGGGGCCTTAAGGGCTGAGTTTATTGCCCCTGTATCCACTTCAAAGTTCACTGGGGTCCCCTCCACTTCAAAAGTTACGCTGAGTTTGGGGAGGGGATCTGAGCCCCAACTTTTGTAGTCATCCTCAAGAGTCAGAATGGCTGCCTCCCGTGGCTGTCTTTTTCTAGGGCACTCTTGAACCCAGTGTCCTCTTTATTTAGAGTAGGCACATTGATCTGAGGTCAGGGGGGCCTCTGGCGTGGGACCAGGTATCCCTTCCTGTCTCCCTGTTTCTTATTTTCTGGCCCTTTGGTTGTTGTGACCGGGACCTTAGTCAATTCATTAGTCTGTCTTTTGATTCTTTTATCCTCCCTTTGCTCCCTTCTCTTCCTCAGTTTCTCTTTTATAGTATACTTTCTCGGCTTCTCTGACTAAATCTCTCAAAGTCATATCTTGTAATCCATCTAAGCATTGTAACTTTCTTTAAATATCCAGGGCAGCATGCCCAATAAAGGCCATTGTGACAGATGCCTTTTGATCCTCTGCATGAGTATTGAAAGGAGTATATATCCTATGCCTCCATAATTCTCTCTAGAAACATAGAGGCAGATTTATCAGGCCCTTGAATAATCTCTATTACCTTGGCCAAATTAGTTGGTCACCTAGCGGCCGCTTGGATGCCCACTATTAGAACCCGGTGAGAAGTGGACAGATGCTTTCTACCTTCAAAGTTTTGGGGAACCAGTTGGGTTGATTCTAGGGAAAGCCGGCTTTGATTTCGTTGGAAAGATATGTCAGTCTCCCATCTTGTCTTAGGATTTTTTTTCTAGCTTCCAGGAGGATTCTCTTTTGTTCCTCTGTAATAAAGAGAGTCCCTAGGAGTTGTTGAAAGTCATCCCAAGTAGGCGGCTCTGAAAACATCAATGACTCAACCAGACATGTGGGCCGGGTAGAATCCTCGAAAAAATGGGGATTGTTATTTTTCCAGTTATATAGGTCTGAAGAGGAGAAAGGCCAATATTGGTAGGCTTGCATTTTCCCCCCATTGCCTTTGTCAATCATTGGCCCATAGGGACATAGGGGGATCATCACAGGAGTTCCAGGGTTTTCAAACATTCGCCGCCAGCGAGTTCCCTTAGCCAGCCAGGTTCCTCCTGGGGAGGAGGGGCTGTGTGTGCCGTGGATGAGTTATCTGGAGGGCGCTGGGCTAGCTTGGCTTCGTCCAACGGTGGAGAGGCTGAGTCAGCTCCAGGGGAATCACTTAGAGGGTGTTGGTGGTTGGGGGACGAGGGCAGGGAATAAGGAGGGGAGGAGAGTCCAGTAGAGTCAAATCTTGTGACTCAGGGAGAACAGAGGGTGGAGGAGGAGGAGGAGAAGAGGGTTTGAGAGATCGTGGGCGAAGGAGTAGGAGTGGGGGCAGGGGCAAGGAAATGCTTCACCCATGGAGGAAGAGATTTGCAGAGGTCCTGACAAATTAAGATATATGGCTTTTCATCCGGATGGCTATGTGTGCCCAGTTGAAAGACAATATCTCTGGCTTATTAAATTAGTGGGAAGCAGAAAGATCCTTCTAGAGGCCATCTAAGTCCAAAGGTGGGCCATTCTGAGGCACAGAGAGTCTGGCAGGTCCAGCGTTTCACTGAAAAAGGAAAGATTCTGAGCCCTTAAGTGAAATTTGGTCCAGTGATCAAGGGTCAGGGACATGGGTATTGAAGTACTGTGTCCCATAATGAATGATACACAAAGAGTGAATGCAAGGACAGACGACACAGACAAAACAAGTCAATAAAGACATTCAATGGACATCCAAAACAGAGACCAGGACTGAGTAGCCAGCAAAACCCAATGGGCTGGCAATACCGAATCCGATACAAAATATCACTGAGTCGAGAAGACTATTGTTCCTCGATTTTCCGAGTCCTTTGGGGCATCCCCCAGGGACGTGGCCTGTGGCTCTGTGACATGTCTGTCAGCCACCATTGGAGAGAGCTCACGCTCTTCATTGACAGCCATTTTTCCAAGCCCTAAGATTAACACTGAAACCAGAAAGAGGCGCCTTGCTTAACCCAAGAGGAGCCTGTTAGGGTCTCTTGTCTGCCGCTGCCAGAACTCGGTGGAATCTCCATATGTAAAGGTCGGGCGAGCATTGAAGGAAGAGACCACCAAGAGACTGTCTTATCCAACAGCAAAGGGTTTATTGGGGGTCCAGAATGCTGGGGCTCAGAGCTCACTTGAATAGAGCAGAGAGCCCTGAGAGCAGTTTAAGCAGAACATATATACTTTCCTTGGAGAGGGCAGGGAGGGAAGTTTACTGATGGGTCTTGGCGAGTGGTCGGTTTGCGTGCAACTGGGTGACGGAGTACATTCTACACTTTGGCAGTTGGAAACAGCACATTCTGGGAACAAGATGAGCAAACAGTTCTCAATATTTCAACAGTGTTTTGTTAAGCATAAGGAAAAACAGGAAGTGACAAGTACCTATTTTATTAACCTTTCACTACCGACTATCCTTTTTGACTGGATGTTCTCTTCTACATTCTATTATCCAAGGTACAAGGTCCTATGCCATTGTATATAGATTTATTCAAAGCTAAATATCCCAATCAAGGCCCCAGTGCCCTTCTGGGTTTCAAATGTTAGTTAGATTTCTGTTTTTATACATATATTTTACCTCTATATTTTTATACATATTGCAGGTTCCCAATACCATTATTCATTCAGCAGAATGATTCCTAACCGAAATCAAACATGTTATTAACCCTAAACATACACTCTTACCTCAATCTAACTTTACAGAAGAGCAGGGACAGAGTTGGTCTTATAATACAGGAATTTAGTGGATCTTCCACCTGCTGAGAACCTCAAAGGTCCATGCAGACATAATCCCTGGAGAAGATGTAGGCACCTCTGAAGGACCTGAGAGAGCAAAAGTCATTTTCCATTGAAAACAACCTGGTCAGGGTGAAGGGTTGTGTTTGAATCAGCCTCTCTATTCTTAATGTAGAGAAGATGGACCAAATGAGACCAGTGTGGAGAGCTGTTACTGGGTGCCTATGGTTGATATACCATTCTAACTTGTGAAAGTGTCACAGGAAGCAGGGGCAGCCTCCATCTCATGGGAAGCTTGGAAGCAACTCTTAGGACAAAGTGGTTGACAAGGCAGTGAGTTCATTCAGTTTCTGACGGAAGTGACCTCACCTCACTTCCTTGGTGATGGAACTCTCTGAACTTGTGATCCAGGAAGCCAGTCAAACAGTGCCAGTCCTAGTCCCAGTCGCAGTGGTTTCACTTTTTGGATTTCCCGAGGGCAGAGTCAATCTTTCTTGGTACCTACTGATGTTAGGATGGCCAAATGGCAGGAAATCTCTGAAGACGGGCCTTTTATGAGAAAGCAGGTAGTGGATCACCACTGGCTCCTGACAACTTCAGAGAGTTGGAAAAGGACACAAGATCAGAGACAGGACAGGCCATTTCGGGGGAACCAGAATGTCCCACAGTCAGAGGACACTCCAAATAGTCACAACCTAGTTGGGGGAAAGAGGTGCCTTTGTGGGTGTGGGTGTGGGTTTGTGGATTTGGCTCTTGTTCTGAGAATAGGTACAAATGATGTTTGTTTGGTTTGGACTGAATTGTTTCTAGTAAGTCGTTTGACAATGCGAGTGTTTCTGTGTCTCTGTATCCCACTGTGTCCATGGTTATAGATTTTAGAAAAGAGAATGCATCAATTGATGTGTCCTGTCTATTAGAAAGCTTACCAGCATTCATCCTGCCCAATTTGTAAATGAAATGCGGCTTGCCATATTGATGGGCAACACCTACGATCTTCCTAAGTTCCTGTTTTCTTCCTGAAATCTGGCCACTATCCATAATAGGCTCATGGCTTTGTATCCAAGATATGTACCACCTCCAAGCTCTGTGACATGGCCATGTACTGAATAGCTGAAGTGAATGGCGAGCATCTCAGAAAACTCACATACCAGTTTGACCTGTAATGTCTCATTGTGGAAACCCTGCTTTGCGCCTTTTCTTACATATTGTTCTATTGCCCTAAATGTCAGGATGGTCTTTGCCTCAGGCCAACGCTTTGTGAAGTCTGAAGAAAACCTTTTTCAAAGAAAAAGAATGGGCATCACCTGTGGCTCTTTGCTTAATTGCTCTGCAAAGGGATTTGTCTGAATCAGCGTCTTGGCCCTGTGTTAGGCTGTGGCTTAGATTTTCAGCAACTGATGGATCTAAAGAAAGATCCCATGTGTGCATCCAAAACCAAAATGACAAAAAGAGCAGTCATTGTGGATAAGTCTTTCGCCTTCCTCTGTAAGGTTTCTGACATCAATCAAGTGAGAATAGGGATCCTTTAGGTCAAATGAGTTCTTCAAATCCCTGCAGAGGCTAGCACATAGGTGCTTGGGTTTTCTCCTGACTCCAATTAACATAAAGAATCTAAACCCAACAGTCAGTAGGTCTCAAATTTGAGAAGTGGATAAGTATTAATGGCAGTCCTATTTAATCACTCCTGGTTCAAAGGAAGGGTGTCCAGGTCACTCAGAATTTAGGTAAACGAGGAGCAAGGGAGCGTATTCTGGACACTGTCTTGGGCTGCATTCCTCATGTAAATCTCCAGCCAGAGGATATGATGAGTGTCTATATGGAAGAAGATAAGGCCCATGTGGGAGTGTTTTGGTTTTAATTGTGGTCATTTTTGTGGCAGTTGGAATGGATGGTCTTATAATACAGGAATGAGTCCACCTGGGTTTGAACTGTGGCGTGATTCCCCTTAGAGACTGAGTACAGGAATAGAACTTAGAGAAGTATTGCCATGAATTGGGTTGGGATTTTAGGAAGCCAAGTATGAGAGTCACCCTTGGAAACTGACATCTAGGCCCAGGGTGGCTTTCCAGAGATCACTGGGAATCTCAGGCTGGATATCACATGATTTTATTCTGAAAGACTTGGCAGGCTTAGTTGAGAGTCATAACACACATGGACCTCACATTGTAGACCTCAATGGGCCTGGATTTATGTGACCTTTTGGCCAATCTTTGGGAAACCTTGCCTGTGAGATTTCTCCAGAACTTTCTTTGAAATGAACTTCCAAAACACTTAATGGTCTCTGAATGAATTGAAACCCACATGCTGCCAAATTCATCCTTGAAAAATTGCTAGATAAATACCATGAAATTTTTGAAATTCCCATGACCAGATGGTACTGGAGAAACTTTGGAAGTCCTGTTGCTGATCATGAATATGCAGGACAGTGACATGATTGACTGAGTTTCATGAAAATTGTGTAGAACAGAGATTCCAGTAAGTTGAACCCTGCTGAGTAGTGGGCCTAGTGCAGTGATGGGCAGGTGTGTGATAAAAAAAAAAAAAAAAAAAAAAAAAAAAAAAAAAAACATCTGTGGTTGGGCCATGTGGATCTGCCATTGGCTTCCAATTGGCTTGTGACTGACATGGTGCAGCCAGCAGACGCTTCTATGTAAAGGCATCTTGTTATATGGAGAGGATTCAGGCCAATGTTTAGAATCAGGTTTCTATGGTTAAGGAGGCAAGCTATGTGGGATTGAAGCCTGGTTGGTGCATTCTCTTGCAGACCCTGACCCACCACACGTGACAGAACTCCCTCCAGCACTGTGTCCCAGTTGAATTCCTTGTATTTCGTGAAGCAAATACCAAATTCCCAATGCAGCAGCAAGAAACACCAGGAAAACTGGAGGATGACCAAATGGCTTAAGAGTTCAAAAGGGTAGACAATTAGCCCCCAGTGGCCACAGTTTACCTACAAAGAGAGAATTAAGGACTGCTTCCTAATGTTTTTTGGAAAATAAGAAATCATGTATTCCAGGTCACATAGAATCATACCCAGATTTGATGGTCTCACTACAAAGGAAGCTAAATCTCCTGACTACAACATATATTTCAAGTGCCCAAGCTCAGAGGCAGTTACTCAAGAAGTTTTTAGTCCAGCAGAGCTCCATGTTTGTGGAGTTTTTCCCTTTCCCTTACTTTTGGAATCTTCTCTACCACCTCCAAGTTTGTGAACTCCTGAACATATTCGATTCCAGATAAGTATTCACAGATTATCTAACTCTTCCACTCTAATTGTGTTTTACTTGTAATGAAGGTAAAGTCAAGGCATTGTTCTGGATGAGAGTGGGAAGATATTTTTGTAGCACATATTTGCATAAACATTGGAATCGTTTTCCAAATTTCCATTTGAAATACTGAATCCCTGACACTAACACATGCCCAACTAGACTCTGACTACTAATCCTAATATGATGGGGAAAATTAACCCAAAAAGAATAGAAATACAAGCAGTTAAGAGGACGAATGATGTATCATTGGAATTGCCTTTTGCATTATATAGGGTATATGTTATAAATCTAGTCAATTTTTTGTTGAAATGGTTCTCCATGTGTTTTTAAAGTTAACGAATATGTGAATTCCTGTCTCCCTTTTTCTGTAGCCTATTCAGTACATGTATTTTAATATGCACATATAGAATCCTACCTGGTACCACACGTACATTCTTGTGAGGTGGCTGACTTGGCAGATACAAATTGTGAGAAGAGATCACTCCTCCTGAATGCTGTTGGAACTGAAAATTCAGACTATTGTTGATCTTCCTAGTACAACAATATTATACATGAATCCATGTTCAGTAAAACGAATTTATTTCGATCTGTGGATGACATATATTTCATGGTGAATTTCAATTGGCATATATTGCTACTTTTTAATGTCTGTGTGTGTGTGTGTGTGTGTGTGTGTGTGTGTTTATGTATATACACACACACTCTAGATTTTTCAAAATGTGAAATATATGTGTCTTACTATACACTCCGTAAATTCATTTTCATGTATGTGGTTTAATAATCAACTTTTCACAAAATTATTCTGAGAAATATTCATCCACCTGAACTACATATTTGATTCCTAGTACTGAAAACTAACTTCAGTAAATGGTGCATGCAAATCCTAATATTTCTGCAGTAACTGACCCAGTTTAATATCAATGCAAGTAGATTTCTATGGGACATGATGTGTATTTTGTCATTCATTTTTATTCAATACTGGTAGATTTCTATTTCTTCAGTTAATACACATGATAGGGTATATATTTCATCAACAAGTTAAGAAATTAATAGGCATTTTGTTTTACATTCCATCACTTCCTAATTCAAAATACATGTTTTCCACGAGGTTTCTTCACTGGTCTTTTCATGTGACTTCTTTCACAAAATGCAAATGTCACACTAATGTTTGTACCGAAGTCTAAATGGAAAGTGAGTATGGATTACTAAAAACATCAATGTCCAGGTTGCCTACTGCTATCAAATGTCAATCCTATTGGTGACTAAATATTTGTTTCTTCCTAAGATTATATATTCAACCTCAAGCCTGTTGAAAATGTCTGATCCTATCACTTACTATTGTATATCGATTTATCTGAGACATCTGTGCAGAATATAATTCAAAGCTAAGTATCCCAATCAAGGGCCCGATGCACTTCTGGGCTTCAAATCATAACTAGATTTCTGTTTTCATGCTTATATTTTACCTCTATATTCTTGTAAATATCGCAGGTTCCCAATACCATTATGCATCCCTCAGAATGATTCCTAATCCAAATCAAACCTGTTATTAACCCTAAGCATACACTGTTCCCTCAATCTAACTTTACAATAAAGCAGGGACAGAGTTGGTCTTACAATACAGGAATGTAGGGGATCTTCCACCTGCTGAGAACCTCAAAGGTTCATGCAGAAATGTTCCCTGGAGAAAACTTAGGCAGCTATGAAGGACCTGAAATAGCAAAATCATCTTCCATGGCAAAAAACCCGGTCAGTATGAAGTATTCTGTCTGAATCAGCCACTCTGTTCTTAGTGTAGAAAAGATGGACCAAAACAGGCCTGTGTGGAGAGCTGTTCCCTGGTGCCTATGGTTGATATACCATTCTAACTAATGAATGTGTCAGAGGAAGTAGGGGCAGCCTCCATCTCATGGGACCCTTGTAAACAACTGTTAGGACAAAGTGGTTGCCAAGGTATTGACCTCATTCAATTACTGAAGGAAGTGACCTACCTCACTTCCTTGGTGATGGAACTCTCTGAACCTCGGATCCAGGAAGCCAGGCACCCAGAGCCAGTCCCATTCCCAGTCCCAGTGGGCACACTTGTTTGAATTTACCAAGGACAGAGTCAGTATTTCTTGTACCTCCTTATGTGAGGATGGCCAAATGCCAGGAGAACTCTGAAGAGGGGCCTTCCCTGAGAAAGCTGCTGGCTTCTGACAACTTAACAGAGTTGGCAAAGAAGGCCTGTTCTGATACAAGAAGGCCATTTTGGAAGAACATAGTATGGTCTACCAGTCAGAGGACACTACAGATAGTCACAGACCTACTTGTGGGAAGGAGGTTCCTTTGTGGGTGTGGGTGTGAGTTCATGGTTTTGTCTCATGTTCTGAGAATAGGTAGGAAAGGTGGTTTGTTTGGTTTGGAGTCGACTGTTTCTAGTAAGTCATTTGACAAGGCGAGTTTTTCTATGTCTGTATATGCACTGTGTCCGTTGTTGTAGTCTTTAGAAAAGAGAATGCATCAATGGAGGTGTCCTGTCTAGTAGGAAGCTTCCAGGCATTCATTCTGCCTTTTTTATGAATGGACTGTTGCTTGTCTTATGGACAGGCAACACCTACTATCTTCCTAAGTTCCTGTTTTATTCCTGAATTCTGGCCTCTCTCCAGAATAGCCTCATTGTTTTGTGTTCAAGATATGTACCACCTCCAAACTCTGTGAGATGGCCATGTACTGCATAGCTGAAGGGAAAGGGAAGATTTCAGAAACCTCAGATATCATTGTAAACAGAAAAGTCTCAGTGGAGAAACCCTGCTTTGGGCAATTTGCTTACCTATGGTTCCCTTGCCCTGAATGTTAGGAAGGTCTTGGCCTCAGGCCACCCCTTTGTGAAGCCTGAAGAAAACAGTATTCAAATGGAAGGAATGGGCATCACCTGTGGCTCTTTGCTTAATTGCTTTGGAAAGGGATGTGTCTGAATCAGCCTCTTGGCCCTGTGTGAGGTTGTGGCTTTGAATCTCAGAATCTGATAGATCTAAAGAAAGATCCCATGTGTGCATCCAAAACAAAAATGGCCAAAAGAGCAGTCATTGTGGATGAATTCTTTTGCCTTCCTCTGTAAGTTTCCTGACCTCTATCAAACGAGAATAGGGAAGATACACCAAGCCAATTGAGGGCTCCTTTTGGAAAAATTGTACCACTGATGACAGAATCAGCATAAGTATCCAAACACTACCACAATTCGCTGCACCAGCAGATAGTTCACAATGCATACAAGTGAGTTCACAATGCATACAAGTGATACATATTCCAAGCAAGTTCTGCAAGCAGTTCAGTGATGGGTATTGCAGAACCTGTATATTGGTTTTATCTTTGTCTTCACCGGCACTGGGATAAAGATAGGAATTCTGGCAATAATGGCTAAAGAAAAAATTATGTAACATTCCAGAAGGCACAAAAAGAAAACAATTTTCATAACAATTTACATTATCTTGAAGAGAATTATTAAATATAATGAAAAAAAAGGTAAAAGTAAAAAAACAGGTCTGTTAACCTCCTATTTTTTCACATATTAAAACAATCCTGAACAGTTGTTTACCCCATTTAAATTAAACTATTTAATTCACGTGAATTAAAAAAAAAATGGGCCCATTTTTTCATGAGCACTCATCATATATGATATATGGACATACACACATTCAAACATATAACACAAAACACAAGTGTGCACACATAATAAATACATACAACATATAATATAATAGTAAAGGCCTTATAACTTTTTACAGGTGAAATCATCATTGCAATGTTTAAAAACTCTATAGACAAAAAATAGAACTGATCAGCAAAACATTAACCTAGGTCTGTATGAGCTCAAAAAAACAAAAGAGAACTTCATGATTTGGTAAAGGGCAATAATAAAATAGATATTGAAAAAAGCATCCCTGTTCTGTCGCCGATGTAAGGATAGCCAAACTGGAGTTTTGCACATCAGCTGTTATGGATTTGAGCCAAATCATCTTATTTTGGTCTATAGAAATTGCTTTAGTTAATCTCTCTGGAATCCAAATCGGCTGCTGTTCTCCCTGTGGAAACACATAAACAGACCCCTGACTTTAGGCAATCACTGGGTCAGAACCTTAGTTAATCTCTCTGGAATCCAAATCGGCTGCTGTTCTTCCTGTGGAAACCCACAAACAGACACCCAATTCTAGAAAATTAATGGGTCAGGACCTTTCCATTGTCCTGTTAGAATATCCTTCCAAAGTACCTTGGGCTTATACACATTTTTTGGACACATATGCGTTTCTGCAGCACTAAGTCCTGAAAATCCAAATTTAAAAAGTTTAGAGTTAAAAAGGGTTGTTTTAAGTTCATCTTTGGGGAATTTATATCTCTTCCCAATTCCGTCTTCTTACTTTAATAAGTACATTTTAATAGTTTGATGTGCTCTTTCAACTCTGCCTTGTCCCTGTGGATTGCATGGGATTCCTGTTATATGAGTAATGCCAAATGATGAGCAAAATTGTTTAAAAGAGTTAGAAGTATAACCAGGGGCATTATCTATTTTAACTCTTTTGGAATGACCAAGTGGCAAAATTTTTGTAAGCAATGAGCTACAACATCTTTAGTTTTTTTTCCAGCATGAAGGCAGCCCAACAAAAATCCAGAAGAAGTATCAACTGTAAGATGCAAATATTTTAATTTTCCAAATTCTGGCAAGTGTGTGACGTCCATCTGCCAAATATGGTTAGGTATCAATCTTCTAGGATTGACTCCAAGATTAACTTGTGGTAAAATGGTCACACAATTTTGACATTGTTTTATTATTTGTCTAGCTTGTTACTTAGTTATTTTGAAATGCTTTTGTAAAGTGTTAGCATTGATATGCAACTTTTTATGAAAATTTATAGCTTCTTCTAGTGTAGAGAAAATATGTATGTATGTCATGTGTAGTTTTATCTGCTAAATCATTGCCCAAACTAAGGGCTCCAGGCAATCCTGGATGTGCCCTGATATGTCCTATTAAGAATGGATCTTTTCTGTCCCAGATTAGACTTTGTATAGTGGAAAGGAAAGAGAAAACAGTAGAGGAAGGGGAAATCCTACCAGCATCTTCAAGGGATACTATAGCATTAACTATATACTGACTATTGGAAAATAAATTAAACACAGAATCTTTAAACATCACAAAAGCTTATAATACTGCATTAAGCTCTACCTTTTGAGCTGATTGTTGGGGTATTAAAAATGTAACAGTTTGATCAGGTGTAACAATTGCTGCTGTACCATTATTTGACCCATCAATGAATATATTTGGAGCATTCATGATAGGTGTTTTCTTGTCATTTTTGGAAAAATTACAGGATGAGATGACCAAAAAGACAATATAAGATTAGATGGTAAGTGGGTATCAAAAGAAATATTAGATTTACACATGATTATTGCCCAAGTATTTAACTCATTAGCTAATTAATCAATTTGATTCATAGTGTATGGAGTAATACTTTTGTTGGGAGAAATTCCAAACACTCACTTTGCTGCTTTTATTCCTATGAGTATTAATTGTCCGTTAGCCTTGGGATACCTATTAATTATAGTGTTAGAAGAATAAGAAAAATGAATCCATTATAATGGAGCTTCTTTCCAACATACTCCTGTAGGAATATTTTTTGTTGGTAGTACAATAAATAATAAGGGCAATATTTTATCAAATCTATCCAAATGCATATTTCCCATATATGTTTCAATGATTTTTAATGCCTTTCTTGCTTCAGGCGTTTACATTCTGGGTGAATTTGGATCAGATGGACCTTTTAGGATATCAAATAAACGTCCCAACTCTCCTCTTTGTATACCTAGATAAGGCCTTATCCAATTTATGTCTCCTAATAACTTTTGAAAGTCATTAATTGATTGCAGTTGATCTACTCGTATTTGAATTTTTGGTGGACTGACCATGGTTGAGGATAATAGAACTCCTAAATAATTAATTGGAAAATTTAATTGTACTTTATCAATTGTTATCTCTAGATTATAATTTTTAATAAGTTTGTAAGTGTTGCATAACATTCTAGCAATGCGTTTTTACCTTTGTGTGCTAATAATACATCATCCATATAGTGAAATATTTGTATTTCAGAATTTTGATTTCTAAGTGGCTGGATTACTTTGTTAACATAAATTTCACACATAGTTGGGCTGTTAGGCATCCCTTGAGTGAGTACTTTCCACTCATACCTCTGATCAGGACCTTCATGATTCAGTGCAGGGATAGTAAATGCAAAACGTGGACTATCCTCAGGAAGAATTGGAATTGAAAAAAAAAATCTTTAATATGTATAACTAAAACATACCAAGTTTTTGGCAAAGCAGACAATTGAGAGATCCCCGACTGAGTAGGTCCAAAAATAACCATCTCATTATTAATGGCTCTTAAGTCTTGCAATAATCTCCATTTACCAGATTTCTTTTTGATGACAAAAATGGGAGTATAATGGGGAGATACAGAAGGTTGTATATGTTCTTCCGCTAATTGTTGTTTGACCAGGTCCTGGGGTGATTGTATCTTTTCTTTAGTCAGGGTCCACTGAAGAACCCATACTGGTCTTTCTGATTTCCAAGTAATTTTTATTGTCTCAGTGGCCCTTTCTGAAAATCCAACCCAAGTCTGTCTGTGGCTTGGTCTATTTGAATTGGTGCTGCTATACCTTGTTCTAGTTTTTCTAATCTTTTTCCTTTCAAAAAACCTTCTCTAGCCATAATAGTGGGTGCATTTTGATTGATGTTATTTGTTAATGTCAAACCTAATTGATCTAGGACATCTCATCCCCATCAATTTACAGGAAGATGATCCAATACATATGGCTGTATATTTCCTTCACATCCCTCAGAATCATTCCAATCTAATACCATTGCACATCTATGGGGATTAGTCGCCACTCCTAGGTCTCAAAGCGTTTGAGTGGCTTGTTGTAATGGCCAATGTTTTGGCCATTCTTGATGAGAGATGATGCTAAGGACTGCACCTGTATCCAGTAGCACATTAAATTCATGTCCTTGAATATTTGGTTTTAGCATGGGGCGAGAATCTAAATTTAAAGAAAGCATAGCCCAATCTAAACCTGTGGAGCCTAATCCCTTGGAACCTCTTTCTACAGCATGACTGGAAAATTTATCATGTAACCTGGGTATTATTAGTAACTGTGTTATTCTATCTCCTGGTGCAATTACTGATATGTCCTTTGGAGAACTGGCTATAAATTTTATTTCACCTTCATAATGAAGCGATCAATTACCCAAGGACTTATCATAAGTCCTTTTAGATTAGAAGAGCTGCGTCCCAATAATAAGCCTACTGTTTTTTTGGAAAGAGGTCCTTTCACCCCTGTGTGAATGATATGAACCCCCATCTTTGCAGTTAGTACTGATCTGGCGGAGGCACAGATGTCCAACCCTGCACTCTCTCTGATTTGTCTGATGAGGCGTATGATGGACAATGTGTCCTGGGCACTACCCTGATGGGGTTGCTGTGTTCCTCCAGTGCTCCATAAATTTGTGGTTTTTGGCCCCAGAGCATTGGGACCCCTGTCCATTTTTTGGCAATCGAGCCCAATGCCTTTCTCCATGATATCGTGGGTAAACAGCTGGTCCTTGTTCGTTTTTTGATAATGAGGTATTCTCTATGGGGGTTTGAGAACGGCATTCATTAGCCCAGTGTCTCCCTCTATGGCATCGTGGGCAAATACCCATTATTCTGCTCCTTTGGTATCTAGTTTTGTTAAACCCTCCTCCTATGGAGCAATTCCTCTTAAAATATCCTGTTTGTTGACAATTGTAGCATGTTCCTGGCCTTGCATCTAAAGCCTGTTCTACTGCAGCTGCCACAAATTGCCCTTGTTCATTCATGTCTCTGGCATCTAAAGCCTGTTTTACTGCAGCTGCCACGACTTGCTCTTATTCATTAATGTCTCTACATAATTTAATATATGTGTTTAAATCTTCATGTTTCCATGGTCTAATGATATCTCTACACCAACGATTTGCTTGGTCATAAGCCAGTTGTTTTATTAATGGCATTGCTAGTTCTGTATTCCCAAAAAACTCTGGTAGGGATTTGAATAAGCCTATCTACAAATTCAGCGTAAGATTCATTAGCTCCTTGTATTACCTTAGATAATTTACATTGTAAACCTCCATGTCCTTGTAAAGTCTTCCATGGCCTAACTGCCTCTGCAGCAATTTGTGTGTATACACCAGGATTATATGCAATTTGTTGCTGCTGATCCTCATAGGGTCCCTTTCCTAACATCATATCTAGATTTCTCTGAGGATAACCAGCTTCTGCATTTCGCCTAGCCATCTCCTTGCAAAATTCCTCATTGGCAACCTTCCATAACAGGTATTGACCTCCATTTAGCACAGCTTTACACATATTAGCCCAATCTACTGGCGTCATATTCAAGTTGTTAATGGATTCCTCCAAGCTTACAATGAGGGGTGCTTGAGGACCATAGGTTGTTACAACCTCTTTTAGCTGCTTCACTATTTTGAAATTTAAAGCACGGTGAATTCGCTGCCCTCCTACCTCAAATAAAGGGCATGTTAATACTTGAGATCCTGTCTCAGGATCCGAACTATCAACTGCGGGGTTTGGGTGACTCCCAGCATATGGAGGTGGCCTTGTTATTTGGACATTTACATACTCTGGTGATAGAATGGTGTTAGTAACAGTCTCCTGTAGAGGTGGCACTGTTGGTTGGACACTTACACCCTCTGATGATAGAAAGTTGTTAGTAGCAGTCTCCTTTTGTAACTTTTCCCCTGATGGCATTTTCTGTCCTAAGCTTTGTTCCTCTATCTTTGTCTGAACTAAAGTCTTTGGACTAAGCAAAACAGATATGAACGTCCTCAATGGCAATGTTTCAACTGGCAGAGTCCCTGGGCTGTTCTTTTCTCCTCTTTTTAATCTTCACCATGATGGTTCCATTATGGTATATTTAACATCTCCTCCTTAAAAAGCCATGGGCTACATTTTTGTATTGTATCAACGTGTGCCCTGACTGTTCTTGACTTTAATGAGATGCCTCCTTCCTCTAACAATTTACTTAACAGTCTTTCAGTTTGTTTTTTACTAATTTCTGATCCCGTATTTCTACTACAATACAACCCAACAAGATGATGCCAAACAAAACCGAGACAGAATGAAATAAAAAGAGAACAACAAAAAGTCATTATGGCCTTTCTATCCTCCTGACATGTGAATCAGTCCTTTCTCAGTATCTGTTCCTCAGACGTAAATAATTTTTCCTCAGATGTGAGAGGTTTCTCTTCCATCTCACTCATCTCTATGGACAGGCAAGTTAAAACAAAAGTGAAGCAAAACAAAAGAGGAATCCTAAAATGGCTACCCATCCTCTCACCCTGCCCTCAGGGGAGAGCAGTTCACCTTATCACTTACCCTCAGTCACTCCCCATGCGAGTCACCAAACGCTGCAGTCTTCCTGGGCATGATTCAAGAGCCACTTTTCAAAAGAAACAAACTTTATTTTTAGAACCACAAATGACAAACAAAACAGCTCCTCAGGAAAGAAAACCCTCAGAGCCCAACTGCCACCACTGGCTTCCTTGTAAAGTCTCTGTCACACCCACAAGCCTCTCCACCTCCCACAATCCTCCTCCTCTTGATGCCGTTTGGCTGGGTCACGTGGGTGGAGCCAAAAAAGTCCCACAATTAGCAGCTCTGTGGTCTGAAAGGGCAGGGAAACAGCCCAATGAGCATCACCGCAGAGGAGCCAATCAGCTAGATGTTGCTGGGGCTGCTGTGAGCCAATCATCAGCTGCCAGTCAGAAAGGGCGGGGGAAAAGCTCAGTGAGCATCACCACAGAGGAGCCAATCAGCTAGATGTTGCTGGGGCCGCTGTGAGCCAACAATCACCTGGCAGGTGGATGTTTCTGGGAGCTGGAAGTTTGCTGGGGCCCCTTCAACTGTGGCTCTCAACAAATTGGTGTCTCCTTTCTCTGTAGACTGTTCGGCACATGTATTTTTATATGCACAAATAGAATCCTACCTGTTATCACACCTACATTTTTGTGAGGTTGCAGACGAGGCAGATACAAGTTATGAGAAGAGATCACTCCTCCTAAATACTGTTGGAATTGAAAACTCAAACTATGGGTGAGCTTTCTAGTAGAACAACATTATTCATAAATTCATTTTTGGTGAAATAAATATTTTTGCACCTGTGGATGATATATATTTCATGATGAATTTCGATTGGCAAATATATTGCTTGTTTTTAATGTCTGTCTGTGTGTGTGTGTGTATATATATTTATATATATATACACACTCTCTATATTTTTCAAAATATGAAATACATGAATCTTATTATACACTCCTTAAAATCATTCATATTCATGTATGTGAATTTATGATCAACTTTTCACAAGATTATTCTCAGAAATATTCATCCACCTGAAATACATATCTGTTTCCTAGTACTGAAAACTAACTTCTGTGAATGGTGCATACAAATCCTAATATTTCTACAGTAAAACCTAGTTCAACAACAATGCAAGCAGTGTCCCATGGTACATGATGTGTATTTTTAGGTTCATATTTATTAAACAGAGGTACATTACTATTTCTTCAGTTTATGCACAAAATAGGATATATATTTCAACCACAAGTTCACAAATTTATAGACATTTGTTTCAATTTCAATCACCTGTTGCTTCAGAATACATATATTCTTCCAAGGTTCTTGACTGGTCTTTTCATGAGAGTTCTTTCCAAACACATTATTTTCGATTTCCATAATCATAATTGAAGCAAAACTCACACACTTTTCATGATAAACCATAACCCTAATATTACCGTTAGTGTATAACTGGTTATCATGAATGTATGTATATCAATTTAAGATTTCTTGTATATTTTAAGATATCAAATCAATCCACTATTTAAAGTTGGAACCAGTTATATAATTTATTCACAGTATGGTCTATTCATACATTATTTCTATATACATTGACACAGGGTACTCTACTTTGTTCCCCAATTACGTCTTCAAAATATTGCTCCCAGTAATGGTGGAAGAAATGCTCATGTCACCTGATCTACATATAAATTTTAACAAAGTAATATTCTGGACACAGAAAGCAAAACTCACTCTTATGATTGTAGCAAAGCCTAAAAGGAAAATAAGCAAGGATTACTAAAAATATCTATGTCCCCATTGTTTAATGCTCTCAAATGTAAATCCTATTGATAAATCCTATGTATTTGTTTCTTCCTAAGATTATTTATTCAACCTCAAGCCTGTTGAAAATGTCTAATCCTATCTCTCACTTTATACTTTGCTGATTTCTTAATGTGTCTATTGATATCTGCTTTCCTACATATTTTCCCCAGTTCATCATTGTGATTGACTCTTCACATGTGCTGACATTTACATTCACTCTCTTATTGAAAAGAAATTGCTAAAGAACTTTTGGTCCAAATCCTATACTCACTGTTGTTTCTAAACCTAGAGACTATCATCCTAAACCTACGGACTTTCCCTTTATGACTTGATGTACTTTTCGACACTCAATAATCCAAGGTACAAGTTCCTATGCCATTGTATATCGATTTATCTGAGACATCTGTGCAGAACATAATTCAAAGCTAAGTAACCCACTCAAGGGCCCAATGCCCGTCTGGGCTTCAAATCTTACCTAGATTTCTGTTTTCATACTTATATTTCACCTATATATTCTTGTAAATATTGCAGATTCCCAGTACCAATATTCGTCCTGCAGAATGATTCCTAACGCAAATCGAACGTGTTATTAACCCTAACCATACACTTTTCCCTCAATCTAACATTACGGAAGAGCAGGGACAATGTGACCAGGAAAGTCTCAGTGCAGAAACCCTGCTTTGGGCCTTTTGCTTCCCTATTTTTCTGTTGCCCTGAATGTCAGGAAGGTCTTATCCTCAGGCCACCCCTTTGTGAAGCCTAAAGAAAACAGGTTTCAAATGGAAATGAATGGGCATCACCTGTGGCTCTTTGCTTAATTTCCTTGGAAAGGGATGTGTCTGAATCAGCCTCTTGGCCCTGTGTGAGGCTGTGACTTAGATTATCAGCACCTGATGGATCTAAGGAAAGATCCCATGTGTGCATCCAAAACCAAAATGGCAAAAAGTTCAGTCATTGTGGATGAAGTATCTTCCCTTCCTCTGTTAGATTCCTTGCCGCAGTCTCTGGCTGGGCACAAATCACGAGCCACCACACAACTTGTAGATTCAAACAGCAATTCTTTATTCCCGAACTCACACCGGCCGTCTACAAACACATTCTGGGGGAATCCATGTTCTCTGCCCAAATCCACCTCTGCCCAAATCCACTACTCTGCCCAAATCCACTCCACATGGGCTTCTGTCTCCCAAAATATACTGTCTGACCCTAAGAACTCAAAAGGAAATCAGCAGCAGGATACGCCCTATTCTAAGGGGGGAACACCCTAATCTCCTATTATGCTAAACTGCCCTATTCTAAAGGGGGAACACCCTAAACACGGATCCTGCCCTGGTCCTTGAGCAAGGTCACCTTACATGCAATGTCCTGGAAAATGTCCTATTTCCATGAGTCCTTCCACTAAAAAAACATGGGGGTACGCTGGCAAGGAAATTGTCATACCTACTTGGCTGATGGCTCCCAACAATTCCTGACATCCATCAAGTGAGAATAGGGATCCTTTGGGTCATATGAGTTCTTCAAGACCTGAAGAAGTGCTTGGGTTTCTCATGACTCCAAATCACATAAAGAATCTGTACCTATCAGTCAGAAGTAGTCAGTCAATATTGCTCCCAGAAATGGTGGAAGAAATACTCATGTCACCTTATCTACATATACATTTATTCACAGAAATATTCTGGACACAGAATTCAAATTTACATTTATGATTGTACCAAAGCCTAAATGGAAAATTAACATGGATTACTAAAATCATCCATGTCCAAGTTGCCTAATGCTCTCAAATGTCAATCCTATTGGTGACTACATATTTGTTTCTTCCTAAGATTGCATATTCAAATTCAACCCTTTGAAATGTCTAAGCCTATCTCTCACTTATTACTTTGCTGATTTCATAATGTCTCTATTGATATCGGCTTACCTACATATTTTCCCCAGTTCATCATTGTGACAGACTCTTCACATGTGCTTACATTTTAATTCATTTTCTAACCGAAATCCTATTGCTAAAGAAATTTTATTCCAAATCTTACACTCACCCTTCTTCCTAAACCTACCTACTATCTTCCTAATCCTACCGACTATCCCTTTTTGACTTGATGTTTTCTTCTACATTCAATCATCCAAGGTACAAGGTCCTATGCCATTGTATATCGATTTATCTGAGACATCTGTGCAGAACGTAATTCAATTCTAAGTATCACAATCAAGAGCCCAATGCTTTTCTGGCCTTCCAATCTTTCTTGGATTTCTGTTTTCATATACAGTTCACCTCTATATTCTTATTGGTATCGCAGGATGCCAATACCAGTATTCATCCACAAAATGATTCCTAACCCAAACTGAACCTGTTATTAACCCTAAACATACAGTGTTCCCTCAATCTTACTTTACAGAAGAGCAGGGACAGAGTTGGTCTTTTAATACTGGAATGTAGGGGATCTTCTACCTGATGAGAACTTCAAAGGTCCATGCTGAAAGGATCCCTGGAGAATACGTAGGCAGCTATGAAGGACCTGAGAGAGCACAAGTCATCTTACATGGCAAACAACCTGGTCAGGTGAAGGGTTGTGTCTTTATCGGCCTCTCTCTCTTATTAATGTAGAGAAGATGGACCAAATCAGGCCTGTGTGGAGAGCTGTTCCCAGGTGCCTATGGTTGATATACCATTTTAACATGTGAAAGTGTCACAGGAAGTAGGGGAAGCCTCCATCTCATGGGACCCTTGGAAGCAAATGTTAGAACAAAGTGGTTGCCAAGGCCGTGACCTCATTCAGTTCCTGAAGGAAGTGACCTAACCTCACTTCTTTGGTGATGGAACTTGGCATCCAGGGAGCCAGGCATACAGAGCCAGTCCCAGTCCTACTCCCAGTGGTGTCACTAGTTTTGAATTACCAAAGACAGAGTCAGTCTATCTTGGTACCTACAGATGTGAGGATGTCCATATGCCAGGAAAGCTCTGAAGAGGGGCCTTTTATGAGAAAGCAGGTAGTGGCTCACCACTGGCTTTTGACAAGTCTCAGTGAAAAAAACCCTGCTTTGGGACTTCTAATTACCTATTGTTCTGTTGCTCTGAATGTCAGAAAGTTTTCTGCCTCAGGCCACCTCTTTGTGAAGCCTGAAGAAAACAGTTTTCAAATGGAAATAAATGGGCATCATCTGTGGCTCTTTGCTTAATTGCTTTGGAAACGGATGTGTCTGAATCAGTCTCTTGACCCTGTGTGAGGCTGTGGCTTAGATTCTCAGCACCTGATGGATCTAAAGAAAGATCCCATGTGTCCAATACCAAAATGGCCAAAAGAGCAGTCATTGTGGATGAAGTCTCTCGCCTTCCTCTGTAAGGTTCCTGAATTCCATCAAGTGAGAAGAGGGATCTTTGGATCAAATGAGTTCTTCAAAGCCCTGCAGAGGCTAGCCCATAGGTGCTAGTGATTTCTCATGACACTAATTCACATAAAGAGTCTAAACCCCACAGTCAGAAGACCTCAATTTGGATAATTGAGAAGTATTAACGGCAGGCCTATTTGATCATTCCTGGTTCACAGGAAGGGTGTCCAAGCCACCCTGACTTTAGGCAAATGAGGGGCAAGGGAGGTTATTTTGGACACTGACTAGGGAAGCTCCCCTTTTGGAAAACTCCAGCCAGAGTTTATCATGAGTGTCAATATAGAAGAACATGAAGGCCATGTGGGAGTGTTTTGATTTCAATTGTGGTCATTTGTGTGGCAGTTGGAAGAGGTGACTGGGTCCACCTTGGCTTGAACTCTGCTGTGATTCCCATTAGAGACTGAGTTCTGGAACTGACCTCAGAAAAGTATATCCATGAATTGTGTTGGGATTTAAGAGGCCATGCATGAGAGTCGCCCTTGGAAACTGAGATCTCCGTCCAGGGTGGCTTTGCATAGAGCACTGAGAATCTCAGCCAGGTTATCACATGTTTTTTTTTTAATGACTTGGCAGCCATAGTTGAGAGTCAGAAAACACATGGACCTAACATAGTACACATCATTGTGCCTGGATTCATGTGACCTTTTGGCCACTTTTTGGGATGCCTTGCCTGTGAGAATTCTCCAGAGCTTTCATTGAAATTAGCTTCCTCACCATTTAATGGTTCCTGAATTGAAATGCACAGTGCCTTCAATTTCATCCTTGAAAAATGGCTAAACAAGTACCATGAAATTTTTGAAATTCCCATTACCAGATGGCACTGGAGAATCTTTGGATATCATGTTGATGATCATGAGTGTACCAAATAGTGCCTTGATTCACTGGGTTTTGTGAAAATGGTGAAGAACAGAGATACCAGTAAGTTGGAGCCTGCTGAGTAGTGGATGTAGAGCAGTGGACAGTAGGTGTGTAAATAAATATATTTGGTAGGACCACCTGGATCTGCCATTGGCTTCAAAAAGCCTTGTGACTGACAAGGTGCAGGCAGCAGACCCTTATATGTAAAGGCATCTTGTTTTATTTAGAGGTTTCAAGGCAATGTTCAGAATCAGGGTGCTATAGTCAAGGAGGAAAGCTATGTGGGATAGAAGCCTGGTTCATACATTCTCTTGGATACCCTGACCAACCATACGTGACAGAACTCTCTCCAGCATTGTGTCCCAGTTGAACTCCTTGTATTTCGTGAAGCCAATACCAAACTCACAGTGTAGCAGTAAGAAACACCACAAAAAGTGGAGGATGACCAAATGGCTTCACAGACCACACGGGGAGACACTTAGCTCCCAGTGGCCACAGTTTACCTACAATGAGAGAATTCTGAACTGCTGCATCATGTTCATTAGAAAATAAGGAACCATGTCGTCCACGTCACATAGATGCAGACCCAGATTTGATGGTGTCACTACAAACGAAGCTAAATCTTCTGACAATTACATATATTTCATGTGCCCAACCTTAGAGGAAGTTTTTCACGAAGTCTTTAGACCAGCAGAGCTCGATGTTTGTGGAGTGTTTACCCTCTCCCTTACTTTTGGAAACTGTTCTTCCAACTCCAGTGTTGTGAACTCCTGAGCATTTTCCCTTCCACATATGTATTCACAGATTTTCTAACTCCTTTCCTCTAATTGTGTCTTACTTGGAGCGATGGTTATGTCTAGGCATTGTTCTGGATGAGAGTGGGAAGATTTATGTGTAGCACATGTTTGCATGCACATTAGATTCATTTTCATATTTTCCATTTGAAATACTGAATCCCTGACACTAACCCATACCCTACTAGACTCTGAGTACTAATGCTAATATCCTGGAGAAAAGAAACCTAACTGAATATAAATACAGGCCTTTCATAGGAAGCATGGTGTATACTTGGATTTGCCTTCTGCTTTATCAAGTGTATGTGCTATAAATCTAGTAAACTTTTCATTGTAATATTTCTCCATTAGTTTTTAAAGTTACCACATATGTAAATTCCTGTCTTCCTTACTCTGTAGCCTATTCAGCACATGTATTTTTTTATGCATGTATAGTATCCTACATGGTATCACATGTACATTATTGTGAGCTCACTGACTTTGTAATATAAAAATTATGAGAAGAGATGACTCCCCCTAAATACTGATGGAACTGAAAATTCAACCTATGGGTGAGCTTCCTAGTGAAAAACATTATATGTAAATCCATGTTCATTAAAATGAATATTTTTGGATATGTGGATGAATTATATTTCATGATGAATTTCGATTGGCATATGTATTGCTACATATTAATGTGTGTGTGTGTGTGTGTGTGTGTGTGTGTATTCTCCAGATTTTCCAAAATATGAAATATATGTGTCTTATTATACACTCCATAAATTCATTCATGTTCCTGCATGTGTATTTATAAACAACATTTCACAAGATTATTCTCAGAAATACTAAACCAGCTGAAATACATATTGGTTTCCTAGTACTGAAAACTAACTTCATTGAATGGTGCTTACAAATCCTAATATTTCAACAGTAACTGACCCAGTTTAACATCAATGCAAGTAGATTCCTATGGGACATGATGTGTATTTTGAAGTTCCTTTTTATTCAACACTGGTACATTACAATTTCTTCAGTTTTTGGACATCATAGGATATATATTTTCATCCACATGTTAACAAATTTATAGGCATTTGGTTCACATTCAATTACTTCCTACTTCAGAACACATGTGTTCCTCCTTGTTTCGTTATTGGTCCTTTCACTAGACTTCTTTCTAAAAACATTTTTTCGATTCCATAATTATTTTTGAAGCAAAACTCACACACTCTTCATGATAATCCGTAACCCTAATATTACCATTAGATATATAACTGATTGGAATGAATGTGTATATATCAATATAAGATTTCCTATATATTTTCAGATGTAAATTCAATCCATTATATAAAGTTGGAACCAGTAATATACTTTAT
Source organism: Callospermophilus lateralis (assembly GCF_048772815.1). NCBI lineage: Eukaryota > Metazoa > Chordata > Mammalia > Rodentia > Sciuridae > Callospermophilus > Callospermophilus lateralis. The sequence goes on from NW_027514417.1 coordinate 858,328, forward strand.
TCACAATATGGTCTATTCATGCATCATCTCTATAATCATCAACACAGTGTACACCTATTTGTAGCCCCAGTAATAATGTATAAGTTTTCAGAATATTGCTCCCTGTAATGGTGTAAGAAATACTCATTTCACCTTATCTACATATACATTTACCACAGAAGTACTCTGGACACAAAAGGCAAAGGTCACACTTATGATTGTGCCAGAGCCTAAATGGAAAGTGAGCATGGATTACTAAAAACATCCATGTCCATGTTGCCTAATGCTCTCAAATGCCAATCCTATTGGTGACTACATATTTGTTTCTTCCTAAGATTATATATTCAACCTCACGCCTGTTGACAATATCCAATCCTATCACTCACCTTATACTTTGCCTGATTTCCTAAGGTCCCTATTGATATCTGCTTTCCTACATATTTTCCTCAGTTCATCATTGTGACTGTCCCTTCACATGTGCTGACATTTACATTCTCAAACCGAAACCCTATTGCAAAAGAACTTTTGGTCCAACTCCTAGACTCACTATTCTTCCTAAACATACTGAGTATCTTCCTAATCGTACGGACTATCCCTTTTTGACTGGATGTTCTCTTCTACATTCAATCACCCGAGGTACACGGTCCTATGCCATTGTATATCGATTTATCTGAGACCTTGGTGGAGAACATAATTCAAGCTAAGTATACCAATCAAGGGTACAATGCATTTCTGGGCTTCAAATCTTTCCTAGGTCTCTGATCTCATGCATGTATTTCACGTCTATATTCTTATAAATATCACAGGTTCCCAATACCATTATTCATATAGCAGAATGATTCCTAACCCAAATCGAACACACTATTAACCCTAACCATACACTGTTCCCTCAATCTCACTTTACAGAAGAGCAGGGACACAGTTGGTCTTTCAATACAGGAAGGTAGGGGATCCTCCACCAGCTGAGAACTTCAAAAGTCCATGCAGAAATAATCTTTTGAGAAGATGTAGGCAGCAATGAAGGACCTTAGAGAGCAAAAGTCATCTTCCATGGCAAACAACCCGGTCAGGACGAAAGGATGTATTTGAATTATCCTCTCCCCTCTTAATGTAGAGAAGATGGACAAAACCAGGCCTGTGTGGAGAGCTGTTCCCGGGTGCCTATGGTTGATATACCATTCTAATTTGTTAAAATGTCACAGAAGTAGGTGCAGCCTCCATCTCATCAGAATCTGGAAGCAACTGTTAGGACAAAGTGGTTGCCAATGTACTGACCTCATTCAGTTCCTGAGGGAAGTGACCTCACCTCACTTCCTTTGTTATGGAACTCTCTGAACTTAGGATCCAAAAAGCCAGGCACCCAGAGCCAGTCCCAGTCCAAGTCCCAGTGGTCAAACTTGTTTGGATTTACCAAGGACAGAGTCAGTCTTTCTTGGTACCTACTGATGTGAGGATGGCCAAATCCCAGGAAGGTCTGAAGAGGGGCCTTTCCTGAGAAATCAGGTAGTGGCTCACTGCTGGCTCCTGACAGCATCACAGAGTTGGCCATGGAGACTAGATCTGAGACAGGACAGCCCCTTATGGGGCAATATATTATGGCTCACCAGTCAGAGGACACTCTGGATAGTCACAGACCTACTTGGGGGTCTGTGTGGTTGTGGGTGTGCGTGTGGGTCTGTGGTTTTGTCTCATGTTCTGAGAATAGGTAGGAAAGTTTGATTGTTTGGTTTGCTGTGAATTGTTTCTGGTAAGTCATTTCACAAGGCGAGTGCTTCAATGTCTGTGTATCCCACTGAGTCCGTGGTTGTAGACATTAGAAAAGAGAATGCATCGATAGATGTGTCCTGTCTAGTAGAAAGCTTCCCAACATTCAACCTGCCCAATTTATGAATGGTCTGCGGCTTGCCTTGTGGATGGGCAACACATACTACCATCCTAAGTTCTGGTATTCTTCCTGAAATCTAGCTAATCTCAAGAATAAGATCATGGTTTTGTGTCCAAGATATGTACCACCTCCAAACTCTGTGACATGGCCATGTACTGGATAGCTGACGGGAATGGGAACATCTCAGAAAACTCAATTATCAGTGTGACCAGGAAAGTCTCAGTGGAGAAACCCTGCTTTGGGCCTTTTGTTTACCTATTCTTCTGTTGCCGTGATGTCGCGACCCCTTGCCCGCAAGGAAGACGCAACTCAGGAATCTTCTTTCAGCAGTTTATTCAGGCCCTTGATATTTCTTCTAATTCCTTGTCGGATGCCCCTCCCAGCCTTAATAAAGCATCCCAAGCCCCAATGCGAAGCTGCCACGTGGAACTTTCTCATAGGGTGCTGAAAAACCATGCAACAACTCTCCCAAACAAGGAGTTGTTTGTCACAGACCACAGTGGAGCCAGCACCATCCTGCAATGGCGACCATAATCTGCAGAAGCGGCTCACCACAGTTCCCCCCTTCTGTTTTCTGAAAACAATGCAGGCGAGAGTAGAGGTCCTATCCCACTGTGCAGAAGTGGCTGCATAGTATGGCTCAGACCTAAGGAGGGCCCTTTCCCAGATCCGAAGCCATATCAGCAGATTCCTTTTTTCGTGGGGCGGGGCGTGGACATCAAACCCGCATGCAATAGGACATGCTCTCCTTGAGGTCCACTTCAAGGATCACTCAAGTGCAGTGCCTTGCCTCGCATCCTGTATCGTGACGAAGGTGGACGAAGGGGGACAGCTGAGGCTGAACTGTGGCTGTACACAACGACAAAGGAGTTGACAACACCCTGAAAGAAAGGCACGGACTTTAAGGCGATAGAGAAGAATTAGTGTGGAAACCCACCTGCGTGCAATGGCACCAAGACCGGCAGAGTGCAAGGGCTTTCCAACACTAAGAGAATAACGAGGAAAGACTTGCCGATCCCAGTGCAATGTTATAATAACTTGGGGTGCAACGACCATGTCAAAGATTTACTGTTTAAGATGCGCAAGCCAGACTTGAGGTGAATTGCCGTTTTCTAAAGCTGCAAGAGCTTGGATGATCATAGCCTTATCGTGAGCATTGCGGGCCTTGAGGCGACAGAGAAACCACAAACAGAGAAACATACCGAAGCAACACATTGCACCAAAAATGCCTACCCCCACCCACTCTTTAAAAAAGGAAAAAGCAGAAGATATCCAATCGGTGAATTGACCCAAAGTCACGGGATCAACACTGGTGTTATTCAAGACAGCTATCTGGGTTAGTTGAGACTGGATCATGTCTTCCGCTTCCATGGACCAATTTCTGGCCAAATATTCGCCAATGATGCGGGAAGCATTCCTGGAATCATTAAATCTGACAGAGGTTATGCATAAATGTGCACGTTGGTCAACACAACCCAAAAGCACCAAGTCAGCCAATTCTTATACCTGAGCTTGGAGTAAATCTATTCTTTGATTGGCAGCTAAAATCCCTGACAAAATATGTTGATTAATTGTATTTTGGGATTCAAGTATACTGGAAGTTTGTTGGACAACTTGATTAATGGTGGCAGCAGTTTGTACTTGATTGGCCATAGCCACTCTGGCTGTAACCGCTGCAGCAGCAGATACCGCCACGGCTGTCACTATAGCTGCTGTGATTCCAAAATCTCTTCGGACTCTAAGTAGCTCAACAATATGGAATTTATCAGGATCTGCAGTGACCGGGATTGGGACAAAAGTTGGAATTTTCATAACCACTGCTACAGTCCAGGAACCATTCCAACACTCAGATAAGATACAGGTAGTATGAGAACAATCCAGCATCCCCGAAGAGGTGGCCTTAGCCAAAAGGAATAAGAAGGGGGATTGGACACAGACCATTGCAGGAGGCAATGTGGCATTATACAACAGAGAGTCGACTGAAACAGATGTAAATCTATTACCTCGTTCACTTTCCCTAACAGTACCAGAAACATTAGCCAGCCAACTTTTGGCTCCTACCAACTGAGCCAGTGCAGAAATATCGGCTGAAGCCCCCTTTTCATTGGAAATCTGCCATTGAAACCAGGACCAACCTACTCCTGTAGAGGAGCTGGCACTATTGTTAAAGTTATAAACATACCTCTTAAGAGAGGGGGAAAGGGAGAAACCTTTAGCAACTTGATGCTTCTCCCAAGAATGATCCTGACAAGGCGTAAATGTTGGGGGGAAACCAAGATTAGGGGAACAGTAAGGAGAGGCCTTGAAATGAGTGGCATCATAAATACTACTAGAAGAAGGAGGCACTGGGATTAGTACCTCGGAGATAATAGCCAAGGTAGTTATGTTAAGAGCAGAGCTGCTGTTTGCTGGGGTCCCTGAGCCTGATTGCTTCCCCGAAACTACCTTGCTCAATACAGCACTGATAATGCTCCCTGAGACCTGATTGGACCGCAATGGGTCCTCCCAGTTAGTCAAATTTTTGGTCTTAAGGCTAATGCAATTAGCGTTTCTAAGGCTGAAACAAAAAACTCCTGTGAGATTAACTTGAGATTGATTAAAAATGCTCTCCATGTCCCCTCTAGGAGAGGCACAGGGAGCAGACATCTCACATGAGGTAGAAAAAAGAGTGGGGAGGACACTAGAATTACCATGAACCGGCATCGGCATTGGCCATGCCCGTGCCACTGCCCACCACCGCATTGGTGTCGCCTGTGCCATCGGCACCAGCACCAGAGCCAGAGCACTTAGCAGAATGAAGATCCTCATCACAGGATTGTTGTGGTATCTCTTGTTGCTGGTCAGTTGATGTCGAGACTCTTCTTGTCAAGCGTTCAGGGACCCACAACGGTTCCATACGATCCTGGGGAAAAACACATACAGATCCTCGTGCCCATGTCAGCACGGGGTCAGGGCCGTTCCATTGGCCCGTAAGAACATCCCTCCACTTAACATAGCCAATCACAGAGGGCTGAGGGGACACATGTCTATCGGCCGCAGAGCGACCATGAATATCCAAATTCAAAAAATTAATGGTAAAGAGAGCTAAGGAGAGGCGTTCTTTAGGAGTGTGTTCAGCTCCTATTCCCCCCTTTTGTTTTTGTAAAGTTTCCTTTAAGGTGCGATGAGCACGCTCAACAATGCCTTGTCCTTGAGGATTGTAAGGCAAACCATGAGTAAGTTGCACTCCCATAGTAGAACAAAAAGCTGTAAAATGTCTGCCAGTATAAGCAGGTCCATTATCAGTCTTAAGGGATGCAGGTGCACCCCATGCTGCCCCTGCCTCTAAACAGTGAGTAATGACATTACGTGCCTTTTCTCCGGATAAAGCAGAAGCATGGATAATTCCAGAGCACGTATCAACGGAAACATGCACATACTTAAGGTTACCAAAGTCAGGTATATGTGTCACATCCATTTGCCAAACAACCAATGGCTTCAATCCCCGTGGGTTTACTCCATAATTAGGGGAATGAAGAAATGTGACACAATGGGGACATTGCAATACTATCTGCCGAGCATCCGCTCTTGAAATGAAAAAACGCCTGTGCAGCGTTAATGCATTAACATGGAAGTTTTGGTGAAACAACTTAGCCCCCTCTAAGGAGGAAGCCAAGCATATCAATTGACCTCTAGTGGCTAAGTCCGCACAGGCATTACCCTGGGATAACGGACCAGGAAGAGGGGTGTGAGCCCGGATGTGCATTGGATAAAAAGAAGCAGTGCGGTTAGAGATAAGCTGTTGAAGCTGAGTAAAGTAAGCAGACACATTGTGGGCATCACTAATAGCTCCCACGGCCTCCAGGACTTTTAGTGCTTGTACCACATAGCTGGAGTCCGAAGTAAGATTAAAAGGAAAAGAACACTGTTTAAAAACTTCAATAACAATTTGTAGTTCTACCCATTGTGGATTTCCAGGAGCAAATTGATGCTGGATAGGGGGAGAGTCATTAATTACATAGGCTCCCATTCCAGACTTGGAACCATCAGTAAAAATGTTAACAGCCCCCGGAAATGGACTGGATGAAGTTACCTTAGGGAAAATGATGGGATGTTCTTTAACAAAATGGAGTAATGGATGAGAAGGGTAGTGATAATCAATACCCCCTTGAAACGAGCAACACAGAATAGCCCAGTTGGCTAGAGTAGCACATAAAACATTAAGTTGAGCTTTAGTGTAGGGTATGATCATAGAAGAAGGTGATTGGCCGAAAAATTGAATGCTTTGTTGAATCCCTTTAAGTGCCAACGCTGCAACAGCATCAGGATAATATTCTAAGGATTTTCCTGGGGATATATGTGGGTGGATCCATAGTAAGGGCCCATCTTGCCACAGTACTCCAGTAGGCTGCCGCATAGTGGCAAGCACACATAACTGGAAAGGTTTATCACTCTGGAGCCTGCATAGAGTGGCATGCTGTAAAGCTTGTTCTACTTTTATAAAAGCCGCTCTAGCCTCTGTAGTGAGGCTACGAGGGGAAGCAAGATCTGGATCACCCTTAAGAGTAGCATACAAAGGCTGGAGCACAATATTAGGAATATGTAAATATCCTCTTATCCAATTAATATCTCCCAGCAATTTTTGAAAATCATTTAGAGTTTGGAGATCTTGAGTCCTGAGGTAATTTTTTTGCGGTTTTAATTTGTCATACCCAATTGTTGCTCCCAAATACCTGATAGAATCCCTCGTTTGAACCTTTTCAGGTGCGATGTGCAGTCCATGTTGAGCCAACAGCATCACGAGTTCTTTATAAGCCTCATTAACTGTCTGTTCTAATTTTGCAGCAAATAACACATCATCCATATAATGAATGATCTTGGTGGAGGAATTCTTATGTCTGAGAGGTGTGAGTGCCTTCCCCACATACATCTGGCACATCGTGGGACTATTAGTCATCCCCTGCGGCAACACCACCCACTCAAACCTTTGATCTGGTTCTTCGTGATTACACGAGGGAAGGGTGAAAGCAAAACGTTGTGAATCTTTAGGAGGCAAAGGAATGGAAAAGAAACAGTCTTTAATGTCAATAACAATTATATGCCAGCCTTGAGGAACAGAGGAGAGCAGAGGCAGCCCTCTATGAATGGGCCCCATAAGTTGCATCTGAGCATTAACTGCTCGTAGATCATGCAGTAGGCGCCACTTCCCTGATTTTTTCTTAATGACAAATATGGGATTATTCCATGGAGAATTAGAAGGTTGGATGTGACCCAAATCAAGTTGTTCTTTGACTAGATCATGGGCTGCTGCCAGTTTAGCCGAGGGAAGAGGCCACTGAGGCACCCAAACAGGCTCCTCGGTGAGCCATGTTATGGGTATTGGAGCCCCAGTGGCCCCTAGGAAAAACCCAGAGCAAACCTGTTAAGCTTTTGATGACCTTGCACAGGATGCTTACGCCCCTGTAGGTGCCTTCCTAGTCCTAGACCTGGCCTATACCCCATATTTTGCATGATATGTTGAGACACTGGGGAATAGTCATTACTAAGAGTGAACCCCATGTCTTTCATCAGATCATGGCCCCATAAAGAAATAAGTAAATCAAGTACATAAGGCTGAAAGGTACCATCGTGTCCTTCTGAGTCCTTCCAAGATAGATGTCTACAGCTGATTTGAGGGGCTTGGGCATATCCAAGTCCTCTTAGCGATTGATCAGAAGCCTGCACTGGCCATCCCCTAGACCAGTCCTTAAGGGCTATGATAGTACGATCTGCTCCTGTGTCCAGCAATCCCACAAAAGATTTACCTTCTATGCTTAATTCCAAGGTGCGGCGACTGCTCATATCCAGTGACAAATAGGCACAATTTCCTCCGGTGGTACCAATCTCATTTCCCGTCCGTGACCTTGAGTCAGCAGGGAAGTGATTATGCAAACTAGGCAAAATTAGCAATTGAGCAATCCGATCCCCTGGGGAGATAGACACAATGCCCCTTGGAGCTTCCACGATAACCTTTACTGCCCCTACAGTATCAGGGTTTATAACTCCGGGGAAAACATGAAGACCTTGTAGGATAGAGGATGCACGTCCAATTAGCAAACCTACAGTGCCAGGTGGTAAAGGCCCTTTGAACTCAGTTTCCACCAATTGGACTCCCATCATAGGTGTTAATACAAGTCTGGAGGTGGAACAGAGGTCCAATCCCGCGGCACCTGTAGTGGCTCTCCGCGTCTCATGGGATGGCGCAGAGAAGGCCATGTCTCGGGTTCGGGTGTGACATTCTCCATTGCCCCATATATTTGTGGGCCCTGGGGTCGGGGGCCCCTTCGGCCGTTTTTTGGCCCAGCTGAAATAGGCTGTCCATGGATGTCCCTCACTGATCTACACTCTTTTGCCCAATGCTTCCCCTTTTTGCATTTTGGATACAGCCCCGGTTGACGAGGGCCATTAGAAGGGCCACTGCGAGGAGGTCCAGTAAAATTGTCTTTTTTGCGACAGTCACGTTTGAAATGTCCGAACTGACCACAATGGAAGCATGTTCCAGCACCAGGACCGCCCCCTTTTGCAATCCGAAGGACAGCAGCTGCAAGACCTGCATTAGTTAAAGGTCCTCCAAGCTCTCTACACACTTTTATCCAAGCTTCTATGCCCTTGTTTTTATAAGGAGCGATTGCTGCTTTACACTCCTTGGTGCATTGCTCAAAGACCAATTGCTTGATAAGGGGCATGGCTCTATCAGGGTCCCCAAAAATCTTTCCAGCGGCATCCACCATCCTTGCTACAAAATCTGAAAAGGGTTCTGTAGGGCCCTGCAAAATCTTAGTCAAGTTACCAGACACCTCTCCTCTATTTGGAAGTGACTTCCATGCCCGAATGCAAATGTTGTTAATTTGATCATATGCCTCAGGAGGGAATCCTGTCTGTTGATTAACAAATCTGCCTTGTCCCAAAAGCATATCCTTGTCCCAATGGGGGTGTCCCGCCGCATGGTTTTGGGCGGCCTGCTCTACCGCGCCCTCTAGCACAAAGGCTCTCCAGTCTAAATATTTACCTAGAGAGACACAAGCCCGAACAAGGCTAGCCCAATCAGAGGGAGTCATACAGTATCTAGACAGACTCTCCACCTGAGTTAGTGTGAAGGCTGCATCCACCCCATAAGTGCGCACAAACTCCGCCAGGGTCTTCACAATTTTGAAATCTAAGGGCTTATGGAATCTTCCCCTATTGTCATCCTGGAAAACTGGATAAGCAAGACCCATCTCAGCGTTAACAGCCCTCCATGTTTGGGCATGGAAAGCTCTCCTCGAAACACCCCCACCGTACGGCGGCGGATCCGGAGGATCATTTTCCTTGAGCTCCTGTTTATTTTTGTTCCCTTCTCGTATAGTTAGACTCCCTAGCTGACAAGATAGTCTCCCGAGCTCTTCCTCCTCATCCTCCTCCTCCTCTGACCCACTTTTGCATGGGAGTGTGTGCAGCGTACTGAGATCTGGATACAATCATTTCCTCCCCTGTTTCTCGCTCTGCACACTCCCATCCTCCTGAAATACCTCACTTCGTGCTGGAGACAATCGCCTCCTCCCCTGTGTCTCGCTCCGCACACTCCCATCCTCCTGAATTACCTCACTTCGTGCCGTCTCTGATCTTTCCTCATGTAATTGCTCTAAAACTTCCTGTCCTTTAGTAAGTGCTTCCTGATATCTGCCATCTGCGAGGCAACTACGGATCATCTTCCAAAGGGGTATCACCCCACCCTCTAATATGCCCTGCTCAGAAACAAAGTCAAGATCTTTGCCTAATTTATCCCAGCTAGGTATAGTAAGGCTGCCCGAAAATGCAAACCACGGTGCAGCAATATCTGTCTTCTGTAAAAATCTCTGTAAAGTACTACGTTTCACTTCTAGGCCCTTGGAACGTAACAGGCCATCTAAGGCCAGGAGAAGCGGACTTGAAGATGCGGCACCCATGACACAACAAAAGACGCACAAAAAAACAAAAGTGAAAGTAAAAGCGAAAGTACACAGTGCAGCTGCAATAAAACGTACCGCTCTCTCTGGCTTTACAGAGGAGCTACCCCGCTTTGATCGCGGGTTTCGCTTACCTGGGACTAACCCCTGCTTTGATCGCGGGTCCCACTTACCTGGGACTAACTGGTGCACCAACCCTGACTACTGAAAGTTCTGGTTCCCTGGTTTCGGCACCACTTGTCGCGACCCCTTGCCCGCAAGGAAGACGCAACTCAGGAATCTTCTTTCAGCAGTTTATTCAGGCCCTTGACATTGCTTCTAATTCCTTGTCGGATGCCCCTCCCAGCCTTAATAAAGCATCCCAAGCCCCAATGCGAAGCTGCCACGTGGAACTTTCTCATAGGGTGCTGAAAAACCATGCACCAACTCTCCCAAACAAGGAGTCGTTTGTCACAGACCACAGTGGAGCCAGCACCATCCTGCAATGGTGACCATAATCTGCAGAAGCGGCTCACCACACCGTGAATGTCAGGAAGGTCTTCTCCTCAGGCCACCACTTTGTAAAGCCTGAAGAAAACAGTTTTCAAGTGGAAATGAATAGGCATCACCTGTGCCTCTTTGCTTAATTGCTTTGGAAAGAGATGTGTCTTAATCAGCCTCTTGCCCCTGTGTGAGGCTGTGGCTTAGATTCTCACCACCTGATGAATCTATAGAAAAATCCCATGTGTGCATCCAAAACCAAAAGAGCCAAAAGAGCAGTCATTGTGGATGAAGTCTCTCTCCTACCTCTGTATGGTTCCTGACCTTCATCATTGAGATTATGGATGCTTTGGGACAAAGGTGTTCTTCAAAGCCCTGCAGAGGCTAGCCCATAGGTGCTTTGGTTTTCTCAATACTCCAATTAACATAAAGAATCTTTACCCCAGAGTCAGTAGGCTTCAAAATGGAGAATCAGAGCAGTATTAACGGCAGGCCTCTTTGATCACTCCTGGTTCACAGGAAGGGTGCCCTGGCCACACTGACTTCAGGAAAACGGGGGCAAGGGAGCTTATTTTGGACACTGTCTTTGGCTCCACCCCTCATGGAAACCTACAGCCAGAAGGTATGATTAGTGTCTATATGGAAGAAGATGAGGGCCATGTGGGAGTGTTTTGGTTTTAATTGTGGTCCTTTGTGTGGCCGTTGGAAGAGATGACTGGGTCCACCTGTGCTTGAACACTGGTGTGATTCCTTTTAGAGACTGAGTTGTGGAACTTAACTCAAAGAAGTATTGCCATGAATTGTGTTGGGATTTTAGGAGGGCACACATGAGAGTCGCCCTTGGAAACTGAGATCTAAGCCCTGGGTGGCTTTGCACACAGCAATGGGAATCTCAGGAAGGATATCTCATGGTTTTATTGTGAAAGACTTGGCAGCCATAGTTGCAAGTCAAAACACACATGGAGTTCATATTGTAGACCTCAATGGGCCTGGCTTCATGTGACCTTTTGGCCTGTCTTTGGGAAACCTTGCCTGTTAGAGTACTCCAGAGCTTTCATTGCAATGAGCTTCCTCTCCATTTAATGGTTCCTGAATGAATTGAAACCCAGAGTGCCTCCAACTTCATCCTTGAAAAATAGCTAGATGAGTACCATGAAATTTTTGAAATTCCCATAAACAGGTGGCACTGGAGAACCTTTGGATGTCCTATTGATGATCATGAGTGTACCAGACAGTGCCTTGATTGACTGGTTTTTATGAAAATGGTGTAGAACAGAGATGCCAGTAATTTGGAGCCTGCTTAGTAGTGGGCCTAGAGCAGTGGTGTGCAGGTGTGTGTTAAAACAGCTTTGGTGGGATCATGTGGATCGGGAATTGGCTTCCAAATGGTTTGTGACTGACATGGTACAGCCCCCAGACCCTTGTATGTAAAGGCATCTTGTTATATCTAGAGGTTTCAGGGCAATGCTCAGAATCAGATTCCTATGGTCAAGAGGGCAAGCTATGTGGAATAGAAGCCTGGTTTTTGCATTCTCCTCCAGACCCTTACGCACCACACGTGACAGAACTCCCTCCAGCACTGTGTCCCAGTTGAACTCCTTGTATTTCATGAAGCATATACTAAACTCCCAGTGCAGCTGCAAGAAACACCACAAAAAGTGGAGGATGTCCAATTGGCTTCACAGTCAACACTGGGAGACACATAGCGCTCAGTGGCAACAGTTTACCTACAAATAGAGAATTAAGCACTGCTGCCTCATGTTCATTGGAAAATAAGAAACAATGTCCTTCAGGTCACATAGATGCAGACCCAGCATTGATGGTCTCACTACAGAGATAGCTAAAGCTTCTGACAACAACATATATTTCAAGTGCCCAACCTCAGAGGCAGTTACTCAAGAAGTCTTTAGGCCAGCAGAGCTCCATGTTTGTGGAGTTTTTACCCTGTCTCTTACTTTTGGAAACTCCTCTCCCACCTCCAAGTTTGTGAACTATTGAGCATTTTCTATTCCAGATATGTATTCACAGATTTTGTAACTCTTCTCCTCTAATTATGTCTTACATGGGGTGAAGGTAATGTCATGGCATTGTTCTGAATGAGAGTGGGAAGACTTTTGTGTAGCACATATTTGCATACACATTGGATTCATTTTCCAATTTTCCTTTCGAAATACTGAATCCCTGTATTTCATAGGTAGAAGGAATTCTCCTTCATAGAATATCCTGACACTTACAAGAAACAGCTCCCTGGCAGACATCCTGCCTGGGAGACATCCTGTAGCCATCTGTATCTCGAAGACTTCCTGCGGCCATCTGTCTTCCTGAAACATCCTGAGGTTATCTCACCTTGTGAAGACATCCAGGAACTACTGATAAGAGAGCTTTCCCATCTCCAGCATATAAATCCCCTGTGTGAACAATAAAAGTTTGCAGCTTGATCAGAACTACAGTCATGCTGTTATCTCTAGTGTCTTTTGTCCCTTCATTCCTCCCCATCTATGTTCGCTGCCCACGTTGATGTGTCCTGCCGGCCAGAACATCTGGCGCCCACTGACTGGGTCTCAAGCCTTTGGCTGAGGGGGAACCCCGTCCTCCTGGAAGACTTGATCAAGCGGAGCTCACGATTGCCTCAGCAGACACCACTGAGAGACATATCCAGTAGGAGTGTGGGGATGATGCACAGTGAGTGACCCACCATGGGGCAAGCAGTTTCGTCACATGATTTGTTTTTGTCAGCCCTGAAGGAGTCCTTCAAGACATGGGGGGCACGTGTTAAGAAAAAGGACTTAAAATTTTTCTGTTCATACATAGGGGAATTGTGTCCATGGTTTTCCCTTGAAGGAACCATTGATGGTAAACCATGACTTAGAGTAGGAGACTGTTTAAAAGATTATTATGAATACTTTGGCACAGAAAAGGTGCCTGTTCCCACCTTTTCTTACTGGAACTTAATTAATGAAATTCTTAAAAGTTCACCCTTTGACAATGGTACCTTAAAATTTGTCAGGATTGGGGAAGAGACTATGCAAATGACCTCTCGTCCCCCCTCTGCATGCCCATCAGTTAGTACAGATATAGACCCTTCTCAGTCTCCCCAGGACCCTGGGAACCTTCCTGGTCCACCTCAAAATACCACCCTAATGAATAAGGCTCCAATGGTTACCAACTACCTTTATCCAGTTTTAAATCCCAGAGACACATTGACCCCTGGGGAGGAGGCTACCTTGGAGAAGAAAGAAGCTCACTACCATTCAGAAGACCGACCACCTCTCAGGTCCCTTCCAGAGCCTATAGAACTTACCCATCCATCTCACTCCTATATCCCTCATGCCTTTTGTGCTCCCGCCCTTCAGGGGCCAACATCGCACCCCAGGTATTTTTTCTCCACTTCCCTCGCCTAACCTGGCTCCCTTGCGACAGTCTCTCCAGCATAGACGGAAACAGATCCAACTTTTAAAAGAATTAACATCCCTTGACTCTGAGCTCTGCTCATTAGCCTTAGACATGGAGTCAAGGCAAGCTGCCCATCGGCGGTCTAATAAAAAGGCTAACCTGCTCCATCAGCCTGTTCTCACATTCCCAGTAACCCGCAGTCAGATAGATATGCCTGCCCAGTCTGAGGTCAAAGACTTACATGATGATCAAGAGGAGAAAGCGGGGGAAATGGATCAAGGAGATCAGGACTCAGAGGATGAGGAGTTAACCCCCAGGCAGGAAGGAACCCAGAGTGTGTACAAAAAATTAAGCCTGCATTTTCTTGAAAAACTTAAAAAGGCTTGTGCTCACTCTGGCCTCACTGCGCCCTACAGAGTGGCTTTATTAGAAATCCACAGTGCACAATGGCTTACTACCAATGATTGGAAATTTCAAACCCGAGATACCTCAGCGCTGGAGACTTTCTGTTATGGAACGCAATTTCAAAGAGCACTGTTGGGAAACTGCTCAAAAAAATTTAACAAAGGCCTCCTCTAAATCCTGGACTTCTGTTAAGTTAGTGGTCAATGCGCCTTTTGACACTAAAAATAAACAGGCATGTTTCCCTGCTGGACTTTTGGCGCAGATTCAGACGGCTGGCTTACATGCTTGGAGACGCGTCCCTCGAAAGGCCTCAGCTACCACTTCCTTGGCAAAAATACGACAAGGGCCTCACGAGCCTTATAGCGACTTTGTTTCCCGGCTTAACCTAGCCGCAGAATGCTTTCTTGGACCAAGCGAAAGCGAAAGCACCTTTGTAAAACATCTTGCCTTTGAAAACGCCAAGCCAGCATGTCAGGGTGTTCTTCGACCACATCAGGATAAAAGGAAACTTTCTGACTTTATTAGACTCTGTGCAGGGGTGGGTGCAGCCCATGCCATGGGTCTCGCCTTTGGTGCCACCTTTACCAAGGCCTTTCACAATCCTGGCTTACCTACTTGCTTTACTTGAAAACAACCTGGCCATTTTACACACTAGTGTCTGACAGGCAAACAAAGCCTAGGAATAGTGTCTCCTCAAACTGGGGCTAAACCGCCCCCAGCTACTCTTTGCCCTAGATGTGGCAAAGGTCATCACTGGGCCAGTGAGTGGAGATCTAAAACAAATGCCCTCGGACAGCCTATTTCTTCCTGCTTCTTGGAAAATCACTGCAGGGCCAACCCCTGGCCCCGACTTTCCCAAGACAAACCCAGGGGCAATAAGGTTTTTTCCCTCCCAAACTACCAACCTACTTCAAAATCCTTCTCCACAATTGCCTCGTTCCAACGAGCCACACCAGGCGGCGCAGGATTGGACCTCTGTGCCACCACTGAGAAAATATTAGACACATTGCAAGGGACCCAGTTAATACCCACTAGAATTAGGGGTCCCCCTCCATCTCATACGTCTGCCCTTATTCTTGGAAGAGCCTCTACTACCTTATAAGGTGTTCAGGTCTTCCCTGGCATTATTGATAATGATTTCACTGGAGAAATAAAAATACTGGCCACAGCTATTAATGGAGTTGTGGCCATCCCCGCAGGAACAAGACTTGCACAATTAATACTCCTTTCCTTGGATTCAGGAGGCACTTCCACCACCCAAACCTACCGCGGGGGACTGCCTTCTTGGGCTCCTCTGATGTGTATTGGGTTCAGCCAATTTCTCACAATACACCCGCTTACCTTACTTATTGAAGGTAAGGAATTCCAAGGAATTCTAGATATTGGAGCTGATGCCACAATTATGTCTAAAAAATACTGGCCATCTGGTTGGCCCCTCAACCCACCCTTGAGTGACCTTAAAGAGATAGGACAATCAAAAAATCCTCCAGTCAGCTCTAGGTCTATTAGCTGGACTGATAAAGAGGGTAATAAGTCAACTGTCACTTTTTTCGATGTTCCTGACCTAACCTATTAACCAATGGGGCCGAGATATTTTGAGTCAAATGGAAGTTATTCTTCCCAGTCCCAATTCCATGGTGACTCATCAAATGCTTAGTATGAATTTTGTCCCTGGTACAGGCCTGGGGAGACTGAGATGAAAACTGGTTGAGCCTCTACAACCCATACAAAACACAAATACATATGGCCTTGGGTATTCGGATTTTTAGTGTTGGTCCCTGACCCTCCTGTACCTCATGCAGATAAAATTATTTGGAAGACTCAAACTCCTGTGTGGGTGGATCAGTGGCCCCTTACCTAAGAAAAAATTGGAGGCTGCCTCCATGTTAGTGCAGAAACAGCTGGCAGCCGGCCATGTAGAGCCCTCAACCTCACCATCGAATACTCCAATTTTTGTTATCAATAAAAAATCAGGCAAGTGGCGCCTTTTACAAGATTTGTGTGCCATTAATAAAGTTATGCTCCCGATGGGAGCTCTACAGTCAGGTATTCTCACACCAGTGGCAATTCCCAAAAACAATTGTAAAATGGTTATTGACTTAAAAGATTGCTGTATTATCATTCCTTTAGATCCTGAGGATAGACCCTATTTTGCCTTTAGTCTCCCTCGCATTAATTTTCAGGGCCCTATGCAGAGATTTCAATGAAAGGTTCTTCCCCACGGTATGGCCAACAGCCCTAGTCTTTGCCAAAATTACGTTGCTCAAGCAGTAGACCCTGTGAGAGAGCGATGGCCACAAATTTATATTTTACATTAAAAGGATGATTTGTTAATTGCTGCACCTAACACCCATGACCTTAATAATTGTTACTTGGACCTTTACAAAACCCTCACTACCTTAGGACTACAGATAGCTCCTGATAAGTTTCAAACACAGGACTCTGATACCTATTTGGGCCTTAAACTTCAAGATAATCAGATCCAAATTCTTAAAATACAACTACGTGTGGACCATCTTCACACCCTTAATAATTTTCAAAAATTACCTGGGGATATTCAATGGATAAGAACATATTTAAAATTGCCCACTTGTGTACTTTTGCCCCTTAATGATATTTTGAGAGGTGATTCCCACCCCTCCTCCTCTCAAAAGCTTACTCCCGAGGCATGACAGGCATTAAACCAAGTCACAGAAGCCATTGCCCAACAGTTTGTTACACAAATTTCTTACAACCTTCCTCTGGTTCTGGTTATTTTACACACTCCTCATACACCCACAGGAGTATTTCGGCAGCAAAATACACATTTTAAAATTAAAGGCCGCCCCTTGCTTTGGGTCCATTTACCCACCACATCCTCCAAGGATATTACTGTTTATCTTGCTCAGGTAGCTTCTACTATTATTAAAGGTCATTTGCTTTCTCGACAACATTTTGGCAAAGACCCTGATAATATTTTAATTACATATACTAAGGACCAAACCCAATGTTTACTACAGACAGTGGATGAATCAGGTATTGCCCTATCAGGCTTTTGGGAACAATTGATAACCACCTCCCCAATGACCCCCTTTTACATTTTGTCCAGTTACATCCATTTATTTTTCCCAAAATTACTCAAAAGGCTCCCATTCCTCAAGCCCTTACTGTGTTTACAGATGGTTCCAATAATGGCCATGCGGTCTTTGTTATCAATAACCAGCCTACCACCTTTGATAGTGTCTATCAGTCAGCACAGTTTTTGGATTGTTTGCCATAACACAAGTTTTTATAACATTTTTTGATAATTCTGTTAATATTTATGCAGAAAGTGCCTGCATTGCTCATTCTGTGCTCCTGCTGGAGATTTCACTCACTATTAAGGCTTCTTCCAATGTGGCCTTTCTGTTTCACCAGCTTCAGCAACTAATTCAGGCCAGACAACACCCATTTTTCTTAGGACAAATCAGGGCACACTCTGATCTTCCCGGCCCTCTAACACAAGGTAATCCCCAAGCTGATGCAGCAACTCGTTCCATCTTTCCAATTTTTGTTGGGTCCATTCAAAAGGCCACGGAGTTACACAATTTTCACCATCTAAATTCCCAGAGCCTTCGATTACTTTGTAAAATTACCAGGCAACAGGCACGAGAGATAGTAAAAACATGCCCTGGTTGCGCTGTCTCCCTCCCCATTCAACAGTTGGGAGTTAACCCCAGAGGATTACTGCTCAATCAGTTTTGGCAAATGGATGTTACTCATTTTCCTGAATTTGGAAAAACCAAATATATACACGTTTCTATAGATACCTTCAGTGGCTTTATTTTTCATGACCACATTCTGGAGAGGGTACCAAAGATGTCCTTTCTCATCTTGTTTCAGCCTTTTCCGTAATGGGTAAACCAATACATATTAAAACAGATAATTGTTCTGCATATACCAGTGGCAAGTTTAAACAATTTTGTGCTACCTTGCAAATTTGTCATACTACTGGAATTCCATACAAACCTCAGGGCCGAGGCATTGTGGAACGTGCCCACCTTACCTTAAAGACTTGGCTAACCCTCTTTAAGGCTTCCGCCTTTATATTTACCACTCCCAGGCATCGCCTTAACCATGAATTATTTGCCCTTATTTTTCTTACTCTCGACAGTGAAGGCCATTCAGCCACAGACAGACATTGGCATCCCTTGTCCAATTCTGTTCGCCCACCTGTTATGTGGCGCAATCCCCTTACAAATAAATGGAAAGGCCCAGATCCTCTTTTCATCTGGGGACTAGGCTCAGCTTGTGTTTTGGACCAAGAGCAAGCAGCCCCAAGATGGTTACCAGAACACCTGGTTAAACAGGTTAATGACTTACCTCAACCTAGGGACGCAGGTGCACCCCCTGAGGACAAATTTTCCTCTTTTTCAGATGCAGCCAACAATCTGTGTTTGGATTCTGCTTAAGGCACTTCTGCTGAACAGGGTTGTACACGGAGGCCTTGGCCCTCCACCTTCCAACATCATGGAGTACCTCTTTGGGCCCCCCTGCGAGTGCAAGTGAGGATCTTGAACTCAGGCTCGCACTAGTTGGACCCAGATTGCTGACTGCGTGACTAAAGTGGTTTACCTCCTGGCCAAGGTTTACCATAAACTCAGAGTAGTTCATCAGCCTAAATGTGTATGTGTTAACAAGCCAAAGATTATTCCCCCTAGTACAAGTAAAGCTCTCCAAAATTGTTCTGCAACCTGTACGAATACACAGGCGATGTATGGCTCTTGTTATGTGTCGCTCTTAATTTGTGTTAACAAGCAAGGAGAAAAATTTTTTGAAGCCTCCCTAACTAAACCTCATGCAGAAGGGGGGACCACTATTCATTATACCCCCTTTCTCTTTGACCGGGGAGGAGATGGCAAATACACCAAGCTACAGTCACCTGGGTGGCAAGGCAGTGTTGGTAAACCCTCCTGCTGGCCCATTAAGGCCCCTACAGGGGTCTCTTATCATGGAGGACCCACTGATGCTGTCAAGCATCCTCAGATAATCAAACTTTTGAAACCCCAAATTCCTGAGCTCACATATCATCCCTTAATGTAGCCTAAATCCCAGCTCCGAGGTTTAGATACCAATACATTAGAAATTTTGGAAACTACCTTCTCCTTGCTTAATAATTCCAACCCCACCATTGCTGGTGATTGCTGGCTCTGCATGACAACAGGGACAATCATGCCTATGGCAGTTCTTATTAATTCTATCATAGACAATGATAATACATGCGAACCCGGATTTTTTTATAATTACAGCCTATAGGCACATTTACATTATGTCTTTTAGGCACGATGCAGAATAATACCTATGATATTGATGTTGGAGTTACTTCCTTTGGAAATTTCTCAAAAGTACAAAATTATTCCTCACCCAACCCATCTCTTTGTTACCCAATGGCACAGTTTTTATGTGTGGAGAAAACTCGGCCTTCCCCAGGCTTCCAGTGAATTGGATCAGTGGCTGTGTTCTTACCTTATTCCTCCCTGATATAACTATTGTCCCATGAGACGAACGTCTACCCATTCCTAGCCTAGACATCTTAGTCATAAGACACAGGTGGGCAATACATGCCTTACCACTCATTGCGAGCCTTGGAATAACAGCTGCTGTGGGCACAGGTACACTGGTTTAGGCACGGCTATCCACTCTTACCGTCGCCTGTCTCAACAACTTTATAAATGATGTACAAACTCTATCAGGAACCATTAAATATTTGAAGGACCAAATAGACTCCCTAGCAGAAGTGTTCCTTCAAAACACACGAGGCTTAGATTTGCTGACAGCTAACCAGGGAAGTATTCGCTTGGCCTTAGGGGAACGATGCTGCATTTATGCCAATTAATCAGGCATAGTATGCACTAAAATTAAGCAGGTTCAAGAAGATGTAAAAGAGAGACGAAGGGAACTATTTGAAAATACACTCTGGACTGGGCTTAGTGGATTTCTACCCTATGTTCTTCCCCTAATAGGCCCTTTGTTGGGTTTACTTTAAATAGTGTCTATAGGACCCTGCATTATAAACAGGCTGGTAAAATTTATTAAAGAACAGATTAATATTTTGGCCTCTAAGCCCATACAGGTGCACTATCATCGTCTGGAGATGGAAGACCTTGCTGCTAACATTTAAAAGGATGTTCTACCCTTCTCACAGGCTTATTTCTTTAGTTTACATCCCCACAGATCTCTCTTTCTTAAATAAAACTATAAGAAATAGCTCTGACTAACAATCTTCTGCCATTGCCATAAGGGTTCGTCCTCAAAGTGCCCCTTCACTTGGGGGAGGATGCACCCATGAAGTGAGGACCTTAGGCCATAATAATGGAGGGTGCAGGAAAGACTGTGGGAGGATGGATCCACGGATACCCAAACACAAGACCTCTGAGTGACACGCTCTGGTGCATGGCGGTTGGCATGCATCCCCCTCAAAGCCGTCTCCTCTAAAAC
The DNA here is from genome assembly GCF_048772815.1 of Callospermophilus lateralis. Classification (NCBI taxonomy): domain Eukaryota; kingdom Metazoa; phylum Chordata; class Mammalia; order Rodentia; family Sciuridae; genus Callospermophilus; species Callospermophilus lateralis. The sequence goes on from NW_027514417.1 coordinate 878,869, forward strand.
ATGCCATGGCCACCAAGAAATCTTCTAGTAAACATGCTCTCTCAGATCAGGAGATATTCTAAGGCCTCCTTGAGAAACAAAGCCTCTATCACCCCCTAAAACATTGGCCGGTAAGGTATGGTCAAATATTTTATATAAGAAAGGGGGGAAGGTGAGGGGCTAGAAGGAAGTTCTCCTCAAAGAATAGCCTGACACTTAAAAGAAACAGCCCTCTGGGAGACATCCTGCCTAGGAGACATCCGACAGCCATCTATCTCCCTGAGACATCCTGCGGCCATCTGTCTTTCTGAAATATCCTGAGGTTATCACACCCTGTGAAGACATCCAGCAGCTGATCATAAGAGAGATTTCCTATCTGCAGCATATAAATACCCTGTGAAAACTGTAAAAGTTTGCAGCATGATCAGAACTACTGTCTTGCTGTCATCTCTCATTTCTCTTGTCCCTTCATTCCTCCCCAACGAGGTTTGATGCACACTTTGATGTGTCCTGCCGGCCGAGACACCTGACACTAAACCATACCCTACTAGACAATGACTACTAATCCTAATATGATGGAGAAAAATAACCCAAACAGAATAGAAATACAAGCAGTTCAGAGGAGGTATGGTGTATAGTTGGACTTGCCTTTTGCATGATATAGGGTAGGTGTAATAAATCTAGTTAATTTTTAATTGAAATAGATCTCCATGTGTTTTTAAAGTTAACAAATATGTGAATACCTGTCTCTCTTTCTCTGTAGCCTATTAAGCACATGTATTTTTATATGCACATATAGAATCCTACCTGGTATCACACATATTTTCTTTTGAGGTGTGCTGATATGGCAGATACAAATTGTGAGAAGAGAACACTTCTCCTAAACGCTGTTGGAACTGAAAATTCAAATGATGGGTGAGCCTCCTAGTAGAACAACATTATACATAAATCCATGTTCAGTAAAATAAATATTTTTTAATCTGGTTGATATATGTTTCATGATGAATTTCAATTGGCATATATATTGCTACTTTTAATTGCCTCTCTGTGTGTTTTGTGTGTGTGTATATCTATCTATTTATCTATCTATCTATCTATCTATCTATCTATCTATATACACACACTCTCTAAATTTTTCAAAATATGAAATATGTGTGTCTTATATACACTACCTAAATTCATTCATGTTCATGTATGTGGATTTATAATCAACTTTTCACAAGATCATTATGAGAAATATTCATCAACCTGAAATACATATTTGTTTCCTAGTACTGAGAACTAACTTCAATGAATGGTGCATACAATCCTAATATTTCTACAGTAACTGACGCAGTTTAATTCAATGCAAGTAGATTCCTATGGGACATGATGTGTATTTTGAAGTTCATTTTATTCAACACTAGTAAATTCCTACTTCTTCAGTTTATGAACATCATAAAATACATATTTCATACACAGGTTCACAAATTTGTAGGCATTTGATTCACTTCAAATCATTTCCTGATTCACAACACATGTATTTCTCCAGGTTTCTTGACTGGTCTTTTCATGAGACTTCTTTTCAAACACATTATTTTCGAATTCCATAATCATTTTGAAACAAAACTCACACACTCTTCATGATAAGCCATAACCCTAATATTACCATTAGATGAATAATTGGTTGGAATGAATGATTGTATATCAATATAAGATTTCCTGTATATTTTCAGATATCAAATCAATCCATTATTTAAAGTTGGAACCAGTTATATTATTAATTCACAGTATGGTCTATCCATGCATTATCTCTATTTTCATAGACACAGGGTACATCTATTTGTAACCGCAATACTAATTTATTCATCTTCAAAATGTTGCTCCCAGAATTGGTGGTAGAAATACTCATGTCACCTGATCTACATATGCATTTTTTCACAGTAATATTCTGGACACAAAAAGCAGGGGTCACACTTATGATTTTACCAAGGCCTAAATGGAGAGTGAGCATGGATTACTAAAAACATCCATGTCCAGGTTGCCTAATGCTCTCAAATGTCAATCCTATTGGTGACTACATATTTGTTTCTTCCTAAGACTATATATTCAACCTCAATCCTGTTCAAAATTTCTAATCCTATCACTCACTTTATACTTTGCCTGATTTACATATGTCTCTATTGATATCTTCTTATCTACGTTTTATTCCAGTTCATTATTTTGACTGACTCTTCACATATGCTGACATTTACATTCACCCTCAACCCAAAACTCTAATTCTAAAGAACTTTCGGTCCCACTTCTATACTCACTCTTCTTTCTAAACCTACCAACTATCTTCCTAATCCTACCGACTATCCCTTTTTGACTGGATGTTCTCTTCGACATTCAATCATCCAAAGTACAATGTTCTATGCCATTGTATCTCGATTTATCTGAGATGTCTGTGCAGAATATAATTCAAATCTATGTAACCAACTCAAGGGCGTAATGCCTTAATGGGCTTCAAATCTTACCTAGATTTCTGTTTTCAAACTTATTTCACCTGTATATTGTTGTAAATATCGCAGGTTCCCAATACCATTATTCATCTCGCAGAATGATACCTAACCCAAATCAAACCTGTTATTAACCCTAATCATACACTGTTCCCTCAATATAACTTTATAAAAGAGCAGGGACAGAGTTGGTCTTACAACACAGGAATATAGGGGAACTTCCACCTGCTGAGAACCTCAAAGGTTCATGCAAAAATTATCCCTGGATAAGATGTAGGCAGCTATGAAGGACCTAAGAGAGCAAAATCATCTTCCATGGCAAAAACCCTGGTCAGGATGAAGGGATGTGTCTGAATCTGCCTCTCTATTCTTAATGTAGAGAAGATGGACCAAATGAGACATGTGTGGAGAGCTATTCCCGGGTGCCTATGGTTGATATGCAATTCTAACTTGTGAAAGTGTCACAGGAACTAGGGGCAGCCTCTATCTCATGGGACTCTTGGAAGCAACTGTTAGGACAAAGTGTTTGTCAATGCAGTGACCTCATTCAGTTCCTGAAGGAATTGACCTACCTAACTTTCTTGGTGATGGAACTCTCTGAACTTGGGATCCAGGAAGCAGGCACCCTGAGCCATTCCCAGTCCCACTCCCAGTGGGCTCACTTGTTTGGATTTACCAAGGACAGGGTCAGTCATTCTTGGTATCTACTGATTTGAGGATGGGCAAATGCCTGGAAAGCTCTGAAGATGGTCCTGTGCTTATAAAGCAGGTAGTCGCTCACCACTGGCTACTGACAACCTCAGAGAGTTGGCCAAAGGACCAGATCTGAGACAGGACAGGCAATTTCAGAGAAAGATAGTATGGCCCGCAGTCAGAGGACATTCCATATAGTCACAGACCTACTTGGGGGAATGAGGTGCCTTTGTGGGTGTGCGTGTGAGTTTGTGGTTTTGTCTCATGTTCTGAGAACAGGTAGAAAAAGCGGTTTGCTTGGTTTGGACTGGACTGTTTCTAGAATGTCGTTTGACAAGGTGAGTGTTTCTATGTCTGTGTATCACACTGTGTCTGTGGATGTAGACATTAAAAACGAGAATGCATCAATGGATGTTTCCTGTCTAGTAGGCAGCTTTCCAGCATTCATCCTGCCTAATTTATGAAAAGAGTGTGGCAGGCTTATTGATGTGCAACACCTGCTATCCTCCTAAGTTTCTGTTTTCTTCCTGAATTCTGGCCCCACTAAAGAATAGGCTCATGGTATTTTGTTCAAGATATGTACCACCTAAATAATCTGTCACATGGCCATGTACTGGATAGCTGAAGAGAATAGCGAGCATCTCAGAAAACTTAGATATCAGTGTGACCAGGAAAGTCTCAGTGGAGAAACCCTGCTTTGGGCCATTTGCTTACCTATTGTTCTGTTGCCCTGAATGTTAGGAAGGTCTTTGCCTCAGGCCACCCCTTTCTGAAGTCTGAATAAAAATGTTTTTAAATGGAAATGAATGAGCATCACCTGTGGCTCTTTGCTTAATTGCTTTGGAAAGAGATGTGTCTGAATCAGCCTCTTGGCCCTTTGTGAGGCTGTGGCTTAGATTCTCAGCACCTGATTGATCTAAATAAAGATCCCATGTATGCATCCAAAACCAAAATGGCAAAAAGTGCAGTCATTGTGGGTGAAGTCTCTTGCCTTCCTCTGTTAGGTTCCTGAATTCCATCAAATGAGAATAGGGATCCTTTGGGTCAAATGAGTTCTTAAAAGCCCAGCAGAAGTGCTTGGGTTTTCCCATGACTCCAAGTTACATGAAGAATCTATACCTGACCGTCAGTAGGCCTCAAATTGGAGAAGCAGATCAGTATTAATGGCAGGCCAATTTGATCACTCCTGGTTCACACGAAGGGTGTCAAGGCCACCCTGACTTTAGGCAAATGAGTGGCAAGGGAGCTTATTTTCGACACTTCCCTGAGATGCACAACTCATGGAAAACACCAGCCAGAGTTTATGATGAGTGCCTATATGGACGAAGATGAGGGATACGTGGGAGTGTTTTGGTTTTAATTGTGGTCATTTGTGTGGCAGTTAGAAGTGATGATTTGGTCCACCTGGTCTTGAACTCTGGTGTGATTCCTCTTAGAGACTGAACTCTGGAACTGAACTCAGAGAAGTATTGCCATGAATTGTGTTTGATCTTAGGAGGCCACACATAAGAGTTGCCCTTGCAAACTTTTCTAGGGCCAGAGTGGCTTTCCACAGAGCACTGGGAATATCAGCCAGGATATCACATGATTTAATTCTGAAAAACTTGGCATCTGTACTTGAGAGGCAAAACACACATGGACCTCACCTTGTAGACCTCAAAGCCCCTGCCTTCATGTGACATTTTGGCCACTCATTGGGAAGCCTTGCCTGTGATACCTCTCCAGAGCTTTCTTTGAAATGAACTTTCTCACATTTAATGGTTCCAGAATGAATTGAAACCCACAGTGCCTCCAACTACATCCTTGAAAAATGGCTAGATAAATACCATGAAATTTTTGAAATTCCCATGAACAGGTGGCACTGGAGAACATTTGGATGTCCTGTTGCTGATCATGAGTGTACCAGACAGTGCCTTGATAGACTGGGTTTCATGATATGGTGTAGAACAGAGATGCCAGAAAGTTGGAGCCTGCTGACTAGTGGGCCTAGAGCAGTGGTGTGCAGGTGTGTGATAAAACATCTCTGGTGGGGCCATGGGGATCTGCTATTGGATTCCAAATGGCTTGTGACTGACATGGTGCAGCCAGCAGACCCTTAGATGTAAAGGCATCTTGTTATATGCAGAGGTTTCAGGGCAATATTCAGAATCTGGTTGCTATGCTCAAGGGGGCAAGCTATGTGAGATTGAAGCCTGGTGGGTGCTTTCTTCTGCAGACTCTGTCCCACCACACATGACAGACCTCCCTACAGCACTGTGTCCTTGTTGATTCCTTGTATGTCGTGAAGCACATACCAAACATCCAGTGCAGCAGCAATAAACACCACAAACATTGGAGGAATTCCAAATGGCTTCACAGTCCACAGAGTGGAGACCACTTAGCCCCCTGTTGCCACAATTGAACTCCAAAGAGAGAATTCAGCACTCTTGCCTCATATTCATTGGAAAATCAGAAACCATGTCCTCTAGGTGACACATAGATGCAGACCCATCTTTGATGGACTCACTAGAAAGGAAGCTAAAGCTCCGTACAACAAAATATATTTCAAGTGCCCAACCAGAGAAGCAGTTTCTCAAGAAGTCTTTAGGCCAGCAGAGCTCCACGTTTGTGGAGTGTTTACACTATCCCTTACTTTTGGAAACTCCTCTACCACCTCCAAGGTTGTAAACTCATGAGAATTTTCCATTCCACTTATGTATTCACAGATTTTCTAACTCTTTTCCTCTAATTGTATTTTACTTGGGGCGAAGGAATTGTCAAGGCATTGTTCTGGATGAAAGTTGGAAGATTTTTGTGTAGCACATATTTGCATACACTTTGGATTCATTTTCCAAATTTCCATTCGAAATACTGAATCCCTGACACTAACCTATACCCTACTAGACTCTCACTACTAATCCTAATATGATGGAGAAAAATAACCCAAACAGAATAGAAATACAAGCAGTTCAGAGGAGGCCTGGTGTATTTTTGGACCTGCTTTTTGCATTATATAGGTCAGGAGTTATAAATGTAGTCAACTTTTTGTTGAAATAGTTCTCCATGTGATTTTAAAGTTAACAAATATGTGAATTCCTGTCTCCCTTTCTCTGTAGCCTATTCAGCACATGTATTTTTATAAGCACATATAGAATCCTAACTGGTATCACATGTACATTTTTGTGAGGTATCTGACTTGGAAGATACAAATTGTGAGAATAGATCACTCCTCATAAACACTGTTGGGACTGAAAATTCAACTTATGGGTGAGCTTCCTGGTTGAACAACATTATATATAAATCTATGTTCAGTAAAATGAATATTTTTGGATCTGTGGAGCATATATATTTCACAATGAATTTTGATTGTCATATATATTTCTACTATTTAATTTCTCTATGTGGGTTTTGTGTGTGTGTATATATATATATATATATATATATATATATATATATATATATATATATATTCTCCAAAATTTTCAAAATATGAAATATTTGCATCTTATTATGCACTGCCTAAATTCATTCATGTTCAACTATGTGGATTTCTAATCAACTTTTCACAAGATTATTCTCAGAAATATTCATCCACCTGAAATACATATTTGTTTCCTAGTACTGAAAACTAAATTCAGTGAATGGTGCACACAAATCCTAATATTTCTACAGTAACTTACCCATCTTAAAATCAATGCAAGTAGATTCCTATGGGACATGATGTGTTTTTTGACGTTCATTTATATTCATCACTGGTACATTACTATTTCTTCAGTTTATTCACATCATGGGATATATATTTCACACACTTGTTAGCAAATTAATAGGCATTTGTTTCACTTTCAATCACTTCCTGTTTCAGAACACATGTATTTCTCCATGTTTCTTGACTGGACTTTTTATGAGACTTCTTTCCAAACACATTATTTTCGGTTTCCATAATCACTTTTGAAGCAAAACTCACACACTCTTCATAAAAAACATAACCCTATTATTACCATTAGATGTATAACTGGTTGTAATGAATGATTTTATATCAATATAAGAATTCTTATATATTTTCAGATATCAATTCAATCCATTATTTAATGTGGCACCAGTTATATTATTTATTCACCATATGGTCTCTTCATGCATTATCTCTATATTCATAGAAACAGAATACACCTCTTTTTTTCCCCCCAATTCTAATTCATACGTCTTCAAAATGTTGCTCCCAGAAATGGTGGAAGAAATACTCGTGTCACCTGATCTACATATACATTTTATCACAGTAATATTCTGGAGACTAAACAAAAAGATGACACTTATGATGTACCAAAGTCTAAATGGAAAGTGAACATGGATTACTGAAAACATCGATGTCCAGGTTTCCTAATGCTCTCAAATTTCAATTCTACTGGTGACTACATATTTTTTTCTTCCTAAGATTATATATTCAAACTCAACCCTGTTAAAAATGTCTAATCTTGTGACTCACTTTATACTTTGTCTGATTTCCTAAAGTCTTTATTGATATCAGCTTTCCTACATATTTTGCCCAGTTCATCATCGTGACTGACACTTCACATATGCTGACATTTACATTTACTCTCTAACCGAAACCCTATTGCTAAAGAATTTTGTTCCAAATCCTATACTCACTCTTCTTCCTAAAACTAATGACTATCTCCTGATCCTACCGACTATTCCTTTTTGACTGCATGTTCTCTTCTACATTCAAACATCCATGGTACATGGTTCTATGCCATTGTATATCGATTTATCTGAGACATCTGTTCAGAACGTAAATCAAGTCCCCAATGCCCTTCTGGGCTTCAAATCTTACCAAGATTTCTGTTTTCATACTTATATATCCCCTATATATTCTTGTAAATATCGCAGGTTCCCAATACCATTATTCAACCCTCAGAATGATTCCTAACCAAAATTGAACCTGTTATTAACCCTAATCATACACTGTTCCCTCAATCTAACTTTTTAGAAGAGCAGGGATGGAGTTGGTATTTCAATACAGGAATGTAGGTGATCTTCCACCAGTTGAGAACCTCGAATGTCCATACAGAAATGATCCCTGGATAAGTTGTAGGCAGCTGTGAAAGACCTGAGAGAGCAAACGTCATCTTACATGGCAAACAACCTGGTCAGGATGAAGGGATATGTCTGAATCAGCCTCTCTTTTCTTAATGTAGAGAAGATGGACCAAACCAGGCCTGTGTGGAGAGCTGTCCCTGGGTGCCTATGGTTGACATACCATTCAAACTTGTGAAAGTGTCAGAGGAAGCAGAGCCAGCCTCCATCTCATGGGACTTTTGGAATAAAAGGTTAGGTCAAAGTGGTTGCCAAGGCGGTGAACTCATTCAGTTCCTAAAGGAAGTGACTAAAGTCAATTCCTTGGTGATGGAACTCTCTGAACTTGGTATCTAGGAAGCCAGGAACCCAGAGCCAGTCCCAGTCCCAGTCCCAGTGTTCTCAATTGTTTGGATTTTCCAAAGACAGAGTCATTCTTTCTTGATTCCTACTGATGTGAGAAAGGCCAAATACCAGGAGAGCTCTGAAGAGGGGCCTTTCCTGAGCAAGTAGGTAGGAGCTCACCTCTGGCTACTGACAACTTCACAGAGTTGGCCAAGGAGACCTAATCTGATACAGGACAGGCCATTTCAGGGGAACACAGTGTGGTCCACCAGTCAGAGAACACTTTGGATAGTCACAGACCCATTTTGGGGAAGGAGGTGCCTTTGTGGGTGTGGGTGTGGGTTTTTGGTTTGTCTCATGTTCTGAGAATATGTAGGAAGGTGGTTTGTTTGGTTTGGAGTGAACTGTTTTTAATAAGTCATTTCACAAGGTGAGTGTTTCTATGTCTGTGTATCCCAATGTGTCCGTGGTTGTAGACTTTAGAAAAGAGAATGATTCAATGGATGTATCCTGTCTAGTAGAAAGCTTCCCAGCATTCATCCTGCACAATTTATGAATGGACTGTGGCTTGCCTTATCAATAGGCAACACCTGCTAATTTCCTAAGTTGCCGTTTTCTTCCTGAATTCTGGCCACTCTCCAGAAGAGGCTCATGGTTTTGTGTCCAAGATATGTACCACCTCCATATGTAATGGATAGCTGAAGGGAATGGCAAACATCACAGAAAACTCAGATATCAGTTTGAAATGTAAAGTCTCAGTGGAGAAATCCTACTTTGGGCCTTTTCCTTAACTGTTGTTCTGTTTCCCTGAATGTCAGGATGTTCTTTGCCTCAGGACACCCCTTTGTGAAACCTGAAGAAAACAGTTTTCAAATGGAAATGAATGGGCATCACCTGTGGCTCTTTGCTTAATTTCTTTGGAAAGGGATGTGTCTGAATCAGTGTCTTAGCCCTGTGTGAGGCTGTTGATAATATTCTCAGCACCTGATGGATCTAAAGAAAGATCCCATGTGTGCATCCAAAACCAAAATGGCCAAAAGAGCAGTCATTGCGGATGAAGTCTTTTGCCTTCCTCTGTAAGGTTCCTGACCTCTATAAAGTGAGAAAAAGGAAGATACACCAAGCCAGTTGATGGCTCCTTTTGGAAAAATTGTACCACCAATGACAGCATAAGCATAAATACCCCAACACTACCACAAGTCGCTGCACCAACAGATAGTTCAAAATGCACACAAGTGATACATAGTCCAGGCAAGTTCTGCAAACAGTTCAGTGATGGCTATTGCACAATCTGTAGATTGGTTTTATCTTTGTCTTCACCGACACTGGGATGAAGATAGGAATTCTGGCAATAATGGCTAAAAAAAATTATGTATCATTCTAAAAGGTACTAAAAAAACCAATTTCTTAACAATTTACATTATCTTGAAGAGAATTATTCAATATAATGAAAAGGAAAGGTGAAAGTAAACATACAGTTCTGTTAAGGTCCTTTTTTGTTCACATATTAAAACAGTCCTCAACAGATGTTTACCCAATTTAAATTAAAACATTTAAAACACGTGAATAAAAAAAAAATATTTGGATCCATTTTTTCATGAGCGCACATCATATATGATGTATGGACATATGTACATTCAAACATATGACACAAAACACAAGTGTGCAAACATAATATAATACATACAACACATTACATAATAGTAAAGGCCTTATAACTTTTTACAGGTGAAATCACCATTGGAATGTTTAAAAAATTATAGTCAAAAAATAGAAATGATCAGCAAAACAGTAACCTAGGTCTGCATTAGCTCAAAAACACAAAATAGAACTTCATGTTGTGGGAAAGGGCAATAATAAAATTGATATTGAAAAAAGCATCCTGGTTCTGTCACAGATGTAAGGATAGCCAGACTGGAGTTTTGGATACCAGCTGTTATGGATTTGAGCCAAATCATCTTCTTTTTGGTCTATACAAATCAGTTTAGTTAATATCTCTGGAATCCAAATCGGTGCTGTTCTTCCTGTGGAAACACACAAACAGACCCTCGACTCCAGACTATCACTTGGTCAGGACTTTAGTTAATCTCTCCGGAATCCAAATCGGCTGCTGTTCTTCTTGTGGAAACACACAAACAGACCCTGGACTCCACACAATTACTGGGTCAGGACCTTTCCATTGTCCTGTTAGAATAGCCTTCCAAAGTACCTTGAGCTTATGCACATTTTTTGGACACATATGCCTTTCTGCAGCACTAAGTCCTCATGAATCCAAATGTAAAAAGTTTAGAGTAAAAATGGTTATTTTAAGTTTATCTTTGGGAAATATATACCCCTTCCCAATTCCGTCTTTTTGCTTTAATAAGTACATTTTAATAGTTTGATGTGCTCTTTCAACTATGCCTTTTCCCTGTGGATTGTATGGGATTCCTGTTATATGAGTTATGCCAAATGATGAGCAAAATTGTTTAAAAGAGGTAGAAGAATAACCAGGGGCATTATCTGTTTTTAACTGTTTTGGAACGCCCACAGTGGCAAAATTTTTTAAGCAATGAGCTATAACATCTTTAGTTTTTTCTCCGGCATGAAGGGAGCCCATCAAAAATCCAGAAGAAGTGTCAACTGTAACATGCAAATATTTTAATTTTCCAAATTCTGGCAAGTGTGTGACGTCCATCTGCCAAATATGGTTAGGTATCAATCCTCTCGGATTGACTTCAGGATTAACTTGTGGTAAAATGGTCACACAATTTTGACATTGTTTTATTATTTGTCTAGCTTGTTCCTTTGTTATTTCAAAACGCTTTTGTAAAGTATTAGCATTGACATGGAACTTTTTTGAAAATTTGTAGCTTCTTCTAGTGTAGAGAAAATATGAATATATGTCATGTGTAGTTTTATCTGCTAAATCATTGCCCAAACTAAGGGCTCCAGGCAATCCTGTATGTGCCCAGATACGTCTTATAAAGAATGGATCTTTTCTGTCCCAGATTAGACTTTGTATATTGGAAAGCAAAGAGAAAACAGTACTGAAGGGGAAATCCTACCAGCACCTTCAAGGGATACTATAGCATTAAATATATACTGACTATTGGAAAATAAATTAATTACAGAATAGAAAGGTGTTAGTAACAGTCTCCTTTAGAGGTGGCACTGTTGGTTGGACACGTACACCCTCTGATGATAGAAGGTTGTTAGTAGCAGCGTCCTTTTGTAACTTTTCCCCTGATGGCTTTTTCTGCTCTAAGCTTTGTTCCTCTATCTTTGTCTGAACTGAAGGCTTTGGACTAAGCAAAACAGATATGAAAGACCACAATGGCAATGTGCCAACTGGCAGAGTCCCTGTACTGTTCTTTTCTATTCTTTTTAAATCTTCACCATGATGGTTCCATTGTGGTAAATTTAATAACTCTTACTTTAAAAGCCATGGGCTACATTTTTATATTGTATCAACGTATGCCCTGACTGTCCCTGATTTTAGTGAGATGCCTCCTTCCTGTAACAATTTCCTTAACACTATTTCAGTTTGTTTTTTACTAATTTCTGATCCCGTATTTCTACTTTAATTAAACCCAACAAGATAACGCAAAAAAGAAAAAAAAAAAAAAAACGAGACAGAATGAAATAAAAAGTGAACAACAAAAAGTCATTATGGCCTTTCTATCCTCCTGACATGTGCATCCGACCTTTATCCCAATCTGTTCCTCAGACATAAATAGTTTTTCCTCAGATTTGAGTGGTTTTTCTTTCGTTTAACTCATCTCCAGGGACAGGCAACTTAAAATAAACGTGAAGCAAAACAAAAGAGGAATCCTAAAATGGCTACCCATCCTCTCGCCCTGCTCTCAGGGTCGAGCAGTTTACCTTATCACTTACCCTCAGTCAATCCCCGTTCGAGCCACCAAATGCTGCAGTCTGGCTAGGCAAGATTCAGCAGCCACTTGTCAAAAGAAACAAACTTTATTTTTAGAACCACACACGCCAAACAAAACAGCTCCTCAGGAAAAACTCCCAGAGGCTAACTGCCACAACTGGCTTCCTTGTAAAGTCTCTCTCACACCCACAAACCTCTCCACCTCCCACAAACCTCCTGCGCTTGAGGTCGATTTGCTGGGTCATCGTGGGTGGAGCCAAAAAAGTCCCCCAATGAGCAGCTATATGGTCTGAAAATGCAGGGAAACAGCCCAATGAGCATCATCACAGAGTATCCAATCAGCTAGATGTTGCTGGGGCCTCTGTGAGCCAATAATCAGCAGGCAGCTGGAATTTTTCTGGCAGTTGGAAGCTTGCTAGGGCACCTTCAGCTGTGGCTTTCAACAAATTCCTGTCTCCATTCTCTGTAGCCTATTCAGCACATTTTTTTTATATGCACATATAGAATCCTACCTGTTATAACACGTACATTTTTGTTAGGTGGCAGATACAAATTGTGAGAAGAGACTACTCCTCCTAAACGCTGTTGGAACTGAAAATTCAACCTATTGGTCAGCTTCGTAGTTGAACAACATTATGCATAAGTCCATGTTTAGAGAAATGAATATTTTTGAATCTGTGGATGATATATATTTCATGGTGAATTTCCATTGCAATATATATTGATATTTTTAATGTCTCTCTGTGTGTGTGTTTGTGTATATGTGTGTGTGTATATATATATATATATATATATATATATATATATATATATATATATATTCTCAAGATTTTTCAAAATATGAAAAATGTTTCTTATTATACACTCTCTAAATTCATTCATATTCATATATTTGGATTTATAATCAACTTTTCACCAGATTATTCTCAGAAATATTCATCCACCTGACATATATATTTGTTTCCTAGTACTGAAAACTAACTTCAGTGAATGGTGCATACAAATCCTAATATTTCTACAGTAACTGACCCAGTTTAACATCAATTCAAGTAGATTCCTATGGGACATGATGTGTAGTTTGACGTTCATTTTTATTCAACACTTGTACATTAGTATTTCTTCAGTTTATGCACATCATAGGATATATATACATTTCATCCACTAGTTAGCAAATTTTTAAGCATTTGTTTGACTTTCAATCACTTCCTGCTTCAGAACACATGTATTCCTCCATATTTCTTGGCTTGACTTTTCATGAGACTTCTTTCCACACACATTATTTTTGATTTCCATAATCACTTTTTTAGCAAAACTCACACAGCTTCATGATAAACCATAACCCTAATATTACCATTAGTTGTATAACTGGTTGAAATAAATGATTGTATATCAATATAAAATTTCACATAAGTTTTCAGATATCAATTTAAGCCATTATTTAAAGTGGAACCAGTTATATTATTTATCCACAGTAATGTCTATTCATGCATTATCTCTATATTCATAGACTCAAGGTAAACCTCTTTGATTCCCCAATATGAATTATACGTCTTCAAAGTATTGCTCCCAGAAATGATGGAAGAAATACTCATGTCACCTGATCTATATATACATTTAATCACAGTAATATTTGGACACAAAATGCAAATGTCAGGCTTATGATTGTACCAAAGCCTAAATGGAAAGTGAACATGGATTACTTAAAACATCCATGTCCAGGTTTCCTAATGCTCTCAAATGTCAATCCTATTGGTGACTACATATTTGTTTCTTCCTAAGATTATGTGTTCAACCTCAACCCTCTTGAAAATGTCTAATCCTATGACTCACTTTATACTTTGCTTGATTTCGTAATGTCTCTATTGATATCTGCTTTCCTACATATTTTCCCCAGTTCATCATTGTGACTGACTCTTCACTTGTGCTAACATTTAACTTCACTCTCTAACTGAAACCCTATTGCTAAAGAACTTTTGTTCCAAATCCTATACTCACTCGTCTTCCTAAGCCTACCCACTATCTTCCTAATCCTACCGACTATCCCTTTTTGACAGGATGTTCTCTTCTACATTCAATCATCCAATAATATTCCGGCAAGCGTAAGAGGAAGAGACCACCAAAAGACTGTACTATGCAACAGCTAAGGGTTTATTGGCGGTCCAGCATACTGGGGCTCAAAGCTCCCTTGAATAGATCAGAGAGCCCTGAGAACAGCTTAAGCTGATCTTTTATACTTTCCTTGGAGGCTGCAGGGAGAGAAGTTTATTGATGGGTCAGGGCGAGTGGTCGGTCTGCGAGCAACCGGGTGAGGGAGTACATTCTGCAATTTGGCAATTGGGGACAGCACATTCTGGGAACAAGATTAGAAAACAGTTGTCAATATTTCAACAGTGTTTTTCTAAGCATACAGAAAAACAGGAAGTGACAAGTACCTATTTTATTAACCTTTCATTCCCCACTTCTTCTTCTGGATCCTTTTAGTCATAAAAGTGATCATAGGGAGGTTTAAATTCTATGTCTGCTAGTGGGGTATTGCCATATGTTTAACTTGACCAATTTGAGCTTGGAGAAAAGAAATTACACGGTTGAGCAAACAGGGTTTTATAGTGAGCAATAATATAAGGATTCTTGGATTGGCCAGGGTTGATAAAAGCATAGTTGACCAGGGAGACTGTGTGAACAAAGACTCAAAACACCCTTTTGGGCCTCTCTCTCTCTCTCTCGTTGATGCTCTTCAAGGCGTCTTTTTAATTTACTCATAGATTTTTTTTTTTTTACAACTCCCGTATGGTTGGCATAAAAGCAACATTCTTCCCTCAATGCAGCACAAAGGCCCTCTTCTCTCATGAAGAGGAGATCCAACCCTCGACTGTTCTCTAAAACAACTTCATGTAGAGAGGTAAAAGATTCCTGCAAAGCTGTGATGGAGGTTTCTAATATCTTTATTTATTGGTCTATTGCTGCTTCTAATTGGGTCACTTGTTGTGTCCCATGGACCAGGGCAGTTGTTCCTGTACCCACCACTGCAGAAACCCCTATTCCTAATATATGGCTAAAGTGATGATATATGTTTTCAGCTTAACCGGGTTGTATGCCCCCCTATATGATCTTTAAATGAACCTGCGTCATGACAGTGCACTCTGTGAAACAACTTCAATTAATCACATCGGTGAACCATTTCATGAAAACATAAACAATGTTTAAGTATATAGAATTATACTATTGTAGGGAAGGACAAGGCAAGGCACCTAAGATAGCATGGAAGACAGGGAAACAGTCCTATTTGGTTGCAAATGGATTCAGAGGGCACTGCTTCTGTTGTAATCAATTAATCCCCTGAACCCCAAGTTTAGATAGTTTCAGAATTTTGTACCCAACATATAAGGGAAGGGGCTCAGAAGTTCACAGTCTGCAGAAGATCACAAAAAGCAGTTTTTGTTTCTTTTTTTTCCTCTGTTCTGGGCAAGTTAACTTATCAAGGACACCTGGGAGAGGGAGAGATTTTTCTTCCCTTTCTTTTTCCCCCTGCCAGCTGTTACAATGGAGCCCAATTTTAACTTCTTTATTGTAGAAATGTAGCCATTTCTGTGAAGCCCCACCTCAAGGCCAGAGGCCTTTTTCTCATATTTTGTGAAAAACTAGTAAGGGGGTGTCTAGCTGAGAAGTGCTGAGTTTTTAGGCAGTGGCCAAGTAGAACAGGGCAACACGAATAAAGAAAATTTATCTACATTGAAACTCTTTTATAGGGACTCTTTTGCTGAAAGTTTTAAAGTCAGTCATGGTGAAGACTTCTGGAGAAGGTCAGTTAAGACTTTTCGGTGGGCCTGGTACAGCGGGGGAAGACGGGGAAGGTGGGGCTGAGAGCACCTCCGAGGATCTGAGAATGAGGAAGGAGAGATGTAAAAGAATAATGGGAAACGGGTTTGGGATTTTCCAGGCAACAAAAACGTGAGCAGTAGAACAGGTAGAGTAGAGGGGAAGACGGGAGTGAGTATCCCAAAATCCTGTGAGGGACTTTCAAAAACTTAGAAACCTGTTTTCAGTATTGACAAAGCAACATTAAAGGCCATTTTTATTACATCTTGGATAAGGGTCTGAGGGCTCTCCTCAGCTGGTTTGAGCTTTTGGTTAGCTGGTAAGAGGACCTGGTGGGACCCGGTGTGGCACTGACAGGAGAAGAGAGGAATGAGTGGGTGAAGGGGTACCTCAGTACCTGCTACCTCAGCAAGGGGGCAGTGGTCTGAGAACCGGCGGAGGTTTGGGCTTTTCATCTAGTAATTGGAGGGGAGAAATCAGTTTGCTGAGGTGGGAATGACAGCAGAGAGTCTGGAGCAGAAGGCTGAGGGTGAGGATCTTTTGGAGAAGCATAGTTCAGGATGTGAGTGAAGGAGGGAAAAGGCTTCCACATAGGGGAATCGCCTTTCACCCTTTTGAGCACTTGCAGAAGTTAAAAAGTTCACGCAGAATTTGAGGATCTGGAGACCCCTCTGGGGGCCATCGGTTTTGGTTATCTAATTGGTAGTATGGCCAATGCTCTGTACTGAATTTGATGAGGAGTTTGGGTTCCATCAGGCAGCCCCTGTATGCTCACATTCCCATGACATATAGAAGAAGTCAGCTTTTCCCCCACACAGCCGTGACTGTTTGTGGCTTTGATAGTCTGCTGGGCAAACATAGCAATCTAGGCTAGCCAACCTGCATCTGGCTCACGTGTCCCTACATCCATAAGGTTTGTTTCCATTATCTATGGTACAGAAGGCATTTAATGGAATTTTAGTGGGATCCTCTTCATCAGGGATATACCAATAGGAAAGAGCTATAGCCAGCTGACAAATGTCTGTATGGAGAGATGGCCACCAGATCCTAAGGGGGCTGTATGCGAGATATATTATACTTATTTTCCAGTAGGATTTGTGATCACCCATCTCTGCTGAACGGACTGATGAGGGTTAGGACTACTGGTGGTAAATGGGAGAGTATAGAGCCTTATCCACATGGCGAATACGCAATTTTAAAGGGTTACCAGTCTTTTTCAGTTTCTAGCCAGAGTCTGGACAGGGCACAGGCTTGAGATGACAGGCATGGATCCAGGAAGTGATTCCGTCTACCATTACTACTGTAGGTGTTATAAGTAGCACCTGCTATGGTCCTTTCCAACGGGGTTCCAGGGATGACACCTGATGTCGTCTTACGTCGATGAAGTCTGTTACTTGATATCGATGTGGAATCCCCTCCTCCCCAGGTTGGTAGGCAGTGGCCAGCTGTTTTCACAGGTATTTCTTAGTTCTTTCAAGAGCTTTAAGTCTCTCAAGCAAGGGGGTGTGGAAGGGATCGTTAGGTCTTAGAGTGGGGTTAGGTCCCTTACGGGAGGAGGTGCACAATAGAGAATTTCAAAGGGGGTGTGATTACACAAAGAAACAGAGGGAGTATTTCTTGCATGCAACATTGCAGAAGGCAGGAGCATAGTCCAATCTTTTATGCTGGTCTCTAAGCTTAATTTCGGTAAGGTCTGTTTAATGGTTCTATTCACTCTTTCTACCTGTCCTGAACTCTGGGGTCGATAAGCACAATGTAACTTCCAATTAATCCTCAGGGTCCTGGCTAACCCTTGACTTACCAGGGCCATGAACACCAGTCCATTATCAGACCCTATTACCTTACGCAGGCCGTATCTTGGAAAAATATCTTCTAGGATATTCTTGGCCATCGTTTTTGCTGTTTCTTTCTTTCTTTCTTTTTTTTTTTTTGTGGGGACTGCTTCAATCCATCCTGAAAATGTATCTACAAAGACTAGGAGATATTTAAGTCCATACCTTGCTGGCTTAATTTCAGTAAAATCCACTTCCCAAAATTGTCCTGGTCTGGTTCCTCATAGGCGCTTTCCTGAAGGAAGCTTGTAAGGGTAAGCATTAACCAATTGATGGAACTGACAGACTTTTGTTAACCATTCTGTTATTTCCTTTTCCTGTGAGTCAGTTAGTTTAAAACTCTGTTCTTGATCCTTCAGGAATTCCTGCAGTTTCTTTGAACCAAAGCGAGTGAGTTGATGTACAGTTTCTACTGACATAGTTGGAGCCATGACTATAGGAATTTTTACTGAAGGATTTAGAAATTCCACTTGGGGGCTTTCAGGGTTAAAGGTTATTTTGGCGTGGACCATGGTGAGCAGATCTCTGACCATCAATGGGGCTCGGCATTCTGGGATTACTAGGAAGGAGTGATGGATTTTTTCCTTTCCCCAGGTCCATGGTACTCTTAGTTGTCTATGCCCAATATTTACTGCCGTTAGCCCCTTGAACTAGAGACCTTTTATTTAATAGAGGGCCAAATGTAGCCTTGAGGGCTGAGTATATTGCCCCTGTATTCACTTCAAAGTTTACTGGGGTCCCCTCCACTTCAAGTTACGCTTAACTCAGCGAGGGGATCGTAGCCCCTACTTTCGTAGTCATCCTCCAGAGTCAGAATGCCTGGCTGGTGTGGCTGTCTATTTCTGGGGCACTCTTTGGCCCAGTGTCCTTTTTCTTTACAGTAATCACATTGATCTGAGGCCAGGGGTGGTCTCTGGCCTGGGCCCAGGTATCCCTTCCTGTCTCCCTGTTTCTTAATTTCTGGCCTATTTTTTGTTGTGACCAGGACCTTAGTCAATGCCTTAGTCTGTCTTTGTTTCTTTTATCCTCCCTTTGCTCCCTTCTCTTCCTCAGTTTCTCTCTTATAGTATGCCTTCTCGGCTTCTCTGACTAAATCTCTCAAAGTCATATCTTGTAATCCATCTAAGCGTTGTAACTTTCTTTTAGTATCCAGGGCACCTTGCCCAATAAAGGCCATCATGACAGATGCCTTTTGACCCTCCCCCTGAGAATCGAAAGAAGTATATCTCCTATATGTCTCCATAATTCTCTCTAGAAACATAGAGAGGGAGATTCATCAGGCCCTTAGTAATCTCTGTTACCTTGGCAAAATTAGTTGGTCGCCTAGCAGCCACTTGGAAACCCACTATTAGAGCCCGGTAATAAGGGGACAGTTTCTCCCTACCTTCAAAGATGTTGGGGTCCCAGTTGGGTCGGTTAAAGGGAATGCTGGCTTTGATTAAGTTGGGAAGTTGTGTTGGTCGCCCATCTGGTCTGAGGATACTTTTTTCTAGCTTGCAGGAGGATTCTCTTTTGTTCCTCTGTCATAAAGATAGTCCTTAGGTGTTGTTGGCAGTCATCCCAAGTAGGCTGGTGGGAAAACATCAATGACTCAACCAGACCTATGAGCCGGGTGGGTTCCTCAGAAAATGGGGGATTGTAATTTTTTAAGTTGTATAGGTCTGAAGAGGAGAAAGGCCAGTACTAGTAAGCTTGCATTTTTCTCCCATGGCCATCATCAATCGTTGGCCCATGGGGACGGAAGGGGTGCATCATGGGAGTACCAGGGTTTCAATCATTTGCCGCCTGTGAGTTCCTTTAGCCGGGCCAGCTTCCTCCAGGGAAGGAGGGGATGTGTGTGCCACGAGGGAGTTATCTGGAGGGTGCTGGGCCGGCTTTGCTTCCTCCAATGGCAGAGAGGCTGAGTCAGCAGAAGTAGAATCACTTAGAGGGTGTTGTGGGTTAGTGGATGATGGCAGGGGATAAGGAGGGGGAAGAGATTCCAGTAGAGTCAAATCTTGTGACTCAGGGAGAACAGAGGGTGGAGGAGGGGGAGGAGCAGAGGGTTTGAGAGATCATGGGGGAAAGAGTAGGAGCGGGGGGCAGGGGCAAGGAAAAGCTTCACCCATGAAGAAGGAGATTTGCAGAGGTCATGCCAAGTTAAAATATATGGCTGTTGATCAGGATGGCTATGTGGCCCCGGCTGAAAGACAATATCTCTGACTTTTTAAATTAGTAGGAAGTAGAAAGATCCTTTTACGGGCCATCCGACTCCAAACGTGGGTCATTCTGAGGAACAGAGAGTCTGCCAGGTCCAGCGTTTTACTAAATAAGAAAGATTCTGAGCCCTTAAGCGGATTTTGGTCCAGTGATCAAGGGTCAGGGACAGAGGCAGTGAAGTGCTCTGTCCCATAATGAAAGGTACACTAACAGTAAAAGCAACGACACATGACACAGACAAGACAAGAAAATAAAGACATGCAATGGACCTCCAACACTGAGACCAGGAATGAGTAGCTGGCAAAATCCGATGGGCTGGAAATACCGAACCTGAAAATATCACTGAGTTGAGGAGACAATTGTTCCTTGATTTCCCGAGTCCTCTGGGGCGTACCCCAGGGACGCGGCCTGTGTCTCTGTGACACATCTCTCAGTCACTGTGGGAGAGAGCTCAGGCTCTTCATCGCCAGTGATTTTGCCAAGCCCTAAGCTGAAACATGAAACCAGAAAGAGGCCCCTTACTTGCACCAAGAGGTGCCCGTTGGGGTCTCTCGTCCCCTGCTGCTGGAACTCTGTGGAACCTCAATATGTAAATGTTGTGTGAGTGTCGGAGGAAGAGACCACCAAGAGACTGTCTCATGAAACAGCAAAGGGTTTATTTGGGGTCCAGCATGCTGGGCCTCAGAGCTCACTTGAATAGAGAAGAGAGCCCCAAGCACAGCTTCAGCAGAGCTTATATACTTTCCTTGGAGAGGGAAGGGAGGAAAGTTTACTGATGGGTAAGGGCGAGTGGGTGGTTTGCGTGACACCGAGTGAGGGAGTACATTCTGCAGTTTGGCGTTTGGGAACAGCACACTCTAAGAAA